>NC_090818.1:80210235-80510235 GCF_000390325.3 Nicotiana tomentosiformis
TAAATACTCCTTTATAAAGCATATGGACATCATCATCCCAATAAAATTTATGCCTACTCAGAGTTGTCCAATAAAAACCTCTCTTAGATGCACTATGTAATGAAATTTGCAATGCGATCTTGTCAATAAGGTAGTCCAAACATGTACATGCCAAAGAAATTACAAAATATTGGTCATGCATCCATTTAACACAAGTATCTCTACCACATATATCAAATAAGACACTCTTATGATATAGCCAAGTATCAATTATAAATCCCATGGATTCTTCTACATGTAAGTTATTCAAAGAAGCACATACATTCTCAGAAAGGTCAGAAGAACCCATAAATTCCAAAATATAAATTTCAATACATTTAAGCTCATGATTATAACTTTTCCCAATAATATTCGCAACATCAATGGATTCTACATGATTGCTCAAACTGTCACAGAAAGAGTCATAGATAGGTTCTTGAAAGAGTATTTGATCACTAACGTCACAATAATCATGCATATCCTCTTTACTAGTAGCAAACACTGTTACAGGCTCACAATCAATATGACTAGAGTAATGACTCCCCATCAAACAACAAAACTCACATTCTAACAATTTATCACATAAAAACTCATTAGACACTTGAATAAGAGAAGAAAGAACATTTAACTGATTAGCAAGCCTCTTCTCATAAATTTCATGCCTCTTTCCGCCAAGTTGAAATGCATAATCATCTATGTCATACTCAATTTCAAAAGGAAGCAAATTACTCTTGCACTTTAACTTAGATATTACTGTTAATGACTTGATATGGATCAAAATATCATCATCCACAAAAATTATAAAGTCACCAACATAAGAAATAAGAGTACAGTTCATTACCTCCAAAAATACCTTAGGTGTTCTAGAAAGGCCAAGAATGTGAATGAACCAATTATACATACCATACTTGGACTTATTTACTAATGTTACAACATCACCTTTTATTCTTTTATGCAATGGCTCTAACTTAGCAATGCTTTTAGGGAACTCCATGTTATAAACCTGTAAATAAGGATCAAAATAGTCAAAAGGTTCAACAACAAAGAAATTAACCAAGCTTTTATCTTCCACGATCCAACAAGAATTGATTTCGCTAAATTCATGTTGGAATCCGATTGGATCCTTTGCTACCATCTCTTGTGCCTCACCTCCCCTTTCAAAAGGTATTTCTACATATGGCTGCACAAAATCACAAGAACTAAAGCAAGAAAGATTTAATAGGTTAGGAAGTAAAGAAAATATTTTCTTGCTTACACTCTCTTTGGCTTTTATTACAAGACTAACTTTTCCCTCACCCTTAGCCTTTTTTCTCTCACTAAAGTTTTTTTCTTCTTCTTTACTCAAACCCTCTTGTTTTTCTCTCTCTACCTCAAAGACTTTTCTTATCTCATTGCCTTCTCTCTTTTCGTTTCTCTCAAGCTCACTCTTTTTCTCAATTAACATCCCATTCTCTTCACTCAATACAACCTCTCCTTTTTCCTCTCTTGGGATGTCAACATGCACTTCCTTACTCCTCTCATTCTTTCCACTCTCATATTTTTCCATATTCTCTTTAACAGCCTTTTCATCTTCATAAATTTGTGAGGGAGTCAAAGGTCCAAGAATAAGTTTCTTCCTGTTAACCTCAAAAGAGTATCTATTTTTTCCATGTTATATGAAGCTCTTCTATAGGTATACCATGGCTTTCCCAATAAGATATGATAATTATTCATGGGAATCACATCACACCAGATCGCATCCTCATACCTTCCAATAGAGAATAGTAATAACACTCTTTTATCTACCTTTACTCCTCTCAACATGTAGGGTTCAATATGCTCAACACAAGGCAAGTTCAATTTTTCAACCATATAAGTGATAATTGAGTTATAGCCAAACTCTTTGTCAATTCTAAGAGCACAAATCACAGACATCACTTTAGCTCTTGTTTGAAAAATAATTTTACCATTGTCTTCCTTCCATTCGGTATATTGTAAGTTCGACTTTTTAAGTTGTTGAGTCATAGCTCGCCTCCTTTCACTATAACTACTTGTTTGAAACATCTTGAACAAAGATTAGAAGAATTATGTATCTCTCAAATTTTGACTTTTTCCTCTAATGTTCTCGCCTCTCTTGCCTTTTTCCACTCAAAGCAACTCTTGATCGTTAAACTTTAGATTTATTAATAAACCTTACTAGTCACAACCCTTAGTGATAAGAATGTGGAGTTAGAAAAAGAAAAGGAAAGTGAAGGACCAAACCTTGGAAGAATAGGAATTGGTTATGTAGAAAAAATAAGGAAAGAATTTAGGAAACCCAAAACCCACAAGAATAAGGAAAGAAGTTACCTTAATCTTCAAGAACTAGGATCCCCTCTTCTTGTTTCCTTTCTTGACTTGGAAACCAACTAACACTTGAATTCTACAAATAATAATGAGCCATAATATTTTTCTTTTGCCTGATTTTCGTTTTTTTTTTTTTTTTGGTTTTGTTTTGCTCAAGAACCTCCCAAGATTATCAAGATTTAAATCTTGATTAGCCTATACTCTGATACCACTTGATAACATCATGATAGAGGTCCAAGAATTACTAAAGAAAATCAAGAAACGTGCGGAAGCTAAAAGAAAATAAAGAAACAAAACAACAACAGAAAATTAAAGATAGATTGAATTCAAGAAAGAGTTTCTTGAATTCAAGAAGTCTATTTTTGAAGTTGAATCCTAACAACAACAATTAGCTAACAAAGAACTAATCGCCTTTGGTAGAGAATTAAAAACAAGAGATAAATTGTGAAACCCGACCCTTTAGAATAACAAGAACAACAATAAGCCTAAACTTATCACCTTTCTTGAATACCTAGAAGTGATCTAAGATTTCGAAAGAGTTTAATCTTACCATCTTAAGTTGAGTCTTGAAGGTTGAAGAATAAATCCAAGAGTAGCCACACACAAGAGTGCAAGAAAAATCTCACAATATTTATTGATATTGTCTATAATCATCTAAAATCTAAAAACAAAGAAGACACCCCTTTATATAGAGAGGGATCACGAAATTCCTACCTAAAAACAACGAAATAAAGTCCTAAACTACTTTGGACAACAAGTCCAAATACCTTAGGAAAAGGAAAAATATTAGGAAACAAAAACCAAGTCAATCTTGGAAAGTAACTCCAACAATCTTAGGAAAAGGAAAATATAACCTTAACTACCTAGGAAAGCAATAAATCTAGTACCAAAATATATGGAAATAAGTTAAAACCAAACTTGGATAGAATCTTGAAAGTCTCAAACCAATCATGGATAGGATCTTGGAAATCTTGAAGGCAACTTGCAAGCAACTTGGCACCAACTTGTACCCAACTTCTATCACGCCTATTGAGCCTTTCTTGGGCAGCAAGTAAGTCCTTTTTATGTTATAAAAACGTGGCTTCATGTAGGACTTATTGGGCTGCAAGTTTGGACATATTTGTAGGTGCCAAATAGGTCCAATAGTGGCCTGATTTGGACCTTCTTCAGAGGATGTCTCTTGAGATCTAACCACCTTTTATTGGACATGAATTTGGACCATAAAATAATTATAATACCTAGACAACTCATATCCTTTTATCCTTGAGCTCTTCATCCCAATTAACAACTTCTTTATTTGCACTTGAAGTCTAATGACCATGTTTTGCAACTCTTTAGCTTGACATCTTGTTAAAGGCCCTCTTTGAGATTCCAAAGCTTTATTATTGTCCTTACATAGATTTGAGCTTCCTAGGATGCTATCATCCTTCATATATTTGAATTTATCTAAGTTCTAGCTAGGATGTTTGGTGAAAGACTTGTAAAGTAGGGGCTGGAAATTAAGTTGAAGTTGTTGTGGTGTTATGGACAGTTTGGAATAATATCATAAGAGTATTATCTTGGACATGTTGTGTTTAATCTTATTGGTGCCTTAACGAATTTGTGGGAGTAAGAATTGATGAAGTAATAATCTGAAAATCAGTTTTCAGTTGTTGTAATTTGTGGACTATTAGGAGTTCGTTTTTATGTGGTGTTGTGGCTTAAAAAATCATTATGTATAACCTGAGTATATTGTGGTTGTCATTATTGAAGTGTATTCAAGTTCTAGCTAAGTTATAGGGATGGAAAAGCGCAAAGTAGCACTTGGTTGTTGTATGAGATTGTGTGGACTGTTATGGTGATGTATTGCGATGGATATAAGGTTGGATATTGATGTAATATGTTTGTTGATATTTTGGACATGTTGGTCTTGTTTGTGGATTTGAGGAAAGTGAAAAGAATAAGGGGAGGTGCTATCAAAAATTTCGTAGATGAGCTAGTCGATCATTTGTGTTCAGTTCTAGCTTCCGTAAGCTTAACAATGGTCCCTTATTGTTTATTGTAGATTGAAGTACTAACGGGCTGAACCAACATCGTGTGGTTAGGTAAACGACAAAGGTATGTTAAGGCTATCCCTTCTTTACTTTTGGCATGATCCATATGATAAAAACGAAATGAGAAAACGCACAACTTTCATAAATGGCTCTATTCATTGAAGTACTAGGAGTGCCTATGTTCTTGATTCCCCATGTGTCATATTATTATATCATCTATTCACGAGTCTTAGAAAAATATGTAAGTTGATAAAGTTTATCCGAGAGATGTTATTAACTTACTTCTTATACATTGCATTCATTTATGCATGCACATTGACCCATGACCAGATGGCATTATATACGCGTATATATATATATATATATATATATATATATATATATATATATGGGGTATGAGGAAAGGTTATGGCGTTATATGCGCAAAAGTACCTGATCAGCTGGTATACGTTGATGATTTTGCCCACAGAGGCCGAGATGATATGATAGGATGCCCTCAAAGGCTTGATGATGTTATGTACTCGTATACATAGGCATGGTATGACATTTACACACATATGCATGACATTATAAATGTTTCACGATTCACAGAGATATTCAGACTTACATGTTGAGTTCTTTATACCATGTTTCTTTCATGCCTTACATACTCGGTACTTTAATTGTATCGACATCCCTTTTGCCTAAGGATGCTACATTTCATGCTCGCAGGTCCCGATAGACAGGTTGGCAGTCCTCCTAGTAGTTATCAGCTCAGCGGAAGGTGTTGGTGCACTCCACTTGCTCCGGAGTTGCCTATTTTGGTAAGTATGATTTGGACATCTATTGATTGGTATGGTGGGGCCCTGTCCCAACCTTTATGATGTTTAAGTACTCTTAGAGGCTTATAGAAAGATGTCATGTATATGGATACTTGTATGGCTTTATCGGCCTGTGTTTTGAGTGTACAAATGATCATGTCGGCCTTATAGGCCCGTATGTCACGTGTATAAGTATCTATTTCATGTTGGGTAGCCTTATGTCTACTACTCCTTTATGTTTTATTCCAGTTATCTCATGATGGCCCTTCTAGCCCATTTACTTATGATGGTGTGATAAGAAAGTTATGTTATGTTGGTACTCGGTTGAGTAAGGCACCGGGTGCCCGTCGCGGCCCTCCGATTTGGGTTGTGACAATAGCCTGGGGTATTAGAGCAGTTATGTCCTAGGGAGTCTACAAGTCGTGTCTAGTAGAATCTTGTTTATGGGTGTGTTGTGTACCACACTTATAAGCAGGAAGCTATAGGGCATTTAGGACTATCACTCTTTCTTCTTACTCTAGATCATGTGGTAGAGCTCAGTTGTAAGAATTCAAACTCCTAAATTCTATTTTATTCATAATACAACGATACCTACATCTAGAAGGATAGGTGGTAAGAGATTGACTGTGGTTGTGGAAGAGTTGAGTCAGAGGAACTCAATTTTGCATCAAGTTTATGATGAGTAGATGTGAGGTCTTCAGTAGATCATGTGTATACTAAGACGTGTAAGCTTCTTGATAAGGAGCCCTAAGGCATGAATATCTATCCACCCATATGGTTTAAAGCAACGAGAGAATCAGAAGGTAGATACAAGTTTCAACGAGTAAAAGAAGCATGGTGTGTATGAGGTACCCAATTAGTGAAGATTGTCGGTATTTACAATTCAGGCAGAGAAATAAGCATTTTGAATTACCTTCAATTGTAACAGAGGTATGTACAATTGGAACACCCATCTCAATTATGCTCCATGGGAGCCAACATATATAGTATAAGAGAAGGACGGGATAACCGGATCCAGGTGGGGTTAGAGTAACCCAAAATAGTGGATGGATTGTTAGCATTAGCTGACATTTCCAAAGGATTTTATAATAGTCGGCATCATGAGAATTTCAGAGATAGCGTTCCGGCAATAATAGAATGGACAACAAAAGAATAACCTTTAAAGTTCATTCAAGAAGACGCTTCCCTAAAGCAAGCACTGTGAGCAGAGTTAAGCTTAAGGGACTAAGTGTGCCACTTACACTAGGTGTCACCCTCATGAGTAAGAAATTTTGTTATCCTTGATATAGAAGAATTACCGCAAGGCGAGTAAGAGTTAGTGAATATGTGAAAAGACACCAAAGATAAAGAGAGGGGGAAAGATGGTGTGATATGGTATTGAGTAGGAGTTATATGGTTCAGGGAACTATGGAATCGTAAAGGAAGAATGCGATAAAATTGAGAAAGGGATAAGATTGCACTTATTCAAATCCCATATATAGGTTACGACTCCAAAACATTACGCAAGCACGATGACATGGAGGGGTAATAAAGGTTCCCGACCAGGATGTTATTGATAAATAAGTACGAATGAATACTTGATACATAAGGAGCCAGTGCGAGAGGCAAGTTAAGACAAAGGACATATCCTACGAGAGATTACGTGGAATATAGATATGAGAATGGACCAACGAACAGTTAGTAGTAAATTCGGGAAGAGCCTAGTTATGGCTAGACAAGAGGATACAGACAAATCAGCAAATCATGCAAGATAAACATAGTGAAACCCAATATGGTGAATTCAGTCTCGCATTTATGATATTGTAATCCTTGAGAAATATTCAGATAGGAGTTGGGGTAGTTAAAGGTACCGTATTGGTGTTACGGAAATAAAAGAGAGCGCCACTAGGAAGACAGTCTAAATATCAGTTCAGAAGCAACCCTACAAGCACAAGGGCATGGGGTAAGTAACCAAGGATAATTATAGGCGAGGAAGAACATCAAAAAAATTCCATCGAGTATAAGATGTAATAAGCTTGCAACTTTACAAAGAGTCAGAGGGCCCTCGCTAAGTACTACAATGAAAAACTAGTTGAGGAAATAAGGAAGAAGGCTTCAACCTAAGCATAGTAACTTGAAGAAGAAATGGTCATGTAAAAAACAGTCTCACTACAACAGTGTATGCACTCCATAAGAAAGTGGCACCTACCATGTCTAATAAATGGGGAGTGGGAAACAAATCCAAAAGTAATGCTTGAGTTCATATGAGTCACAGGGAATTTTAGTATTTGTGGGCACTAAGATAAGCCAATTATTCATGCAGCAGGTAGCAGAATGACCAGGAAAAGTAATTGTTTATGTTTAAAGAAAGCTGAGAAGGAATGAAAGGAATTATTTCATCAATGACCCAGAGTTAGTTACGTTATAAACATATTTATGATTTTGGAATATTGTCCATGCAGCATATATGTTGACATTCATACAGTCGTAGAAGACTCTGATTTAGTTAAAAGAAAGAATTGAGCCCGGGTCATAGACAAAGGATTGAATTGTTAGAAGAGTATATCATCGATATTTCATAGCCTCCATAAAAGGCTAGAGTAATAACTAATACCCTGAGCTATAGATCGGAAGATAGCTTAAGCCTACATAAAGCCTGAGAGAGAAGAGGAAACTAAAGAGTTACATCAGCTAAGTAAATCAGGAGTCTGATTATTGGACCTAGATAATTATAGAAATCATGATTGAAACCATTGCAGAATCACTCTTAATATCATATATATATATATATAAGAGAGATAGTACATCAGCCATATTTTATAATGGCTCTATGATAATGCCAAATAGAAGAGTACCAGCCTCATAGGAAGTCAGTATGAAGCTTTCATCGGATTGTGTATGCACCAGAGGTTCAAGTATTATAGTAGAGCTTCAAGTTGTGGATGTGAATTATACCTATGTGGAAGGGAGGTTATGAAAGAGATGGAAGATACAATACAAGGTTTTAAGGCATGTAAGGTAAAGGTAAAGAAGGTACGAGATACTCACGTGCAGAAGGTTGTGAATAGTCCGTACTTCAGATAGAGGGCTAGAAGCACTGGGATTCAGTATCAAGAAATGATAGCGGTGTCGTCAGTGACATATCTACCATCCTATGGTTTCTAGTACAGAGAGGTCTAGTTAAGAGAGTAAATAAGAGTTAGAAACAATGTGATGTCTCGCTTGAGGTTCCAGAATAACATAAGGAAATCTATGGTGCAAGCAAGTTAGAGGAGGTTGCGAGTAGTATAAATAGATATGTGTAGGTCGCAAGCTAAAGTATGGTAGAGAGACAAGGTTTTAGGAAGACAGAAGTAAGGATAAGAAAAGGTGAGTGAAAATAGGTAAGTCCTCGGGATTAAGCCCATCAAAACAAGAAAGTTGATGGTTTCCGTAAGTTATAGAAAGCTCAGTATAGCATGAGTGAACTCAGTGCAGCCTAAGACTAGGAGCATTTAGAAGAGATGGAATCTGCCTTGGTAGTAGAATAAGGGTGTAATTGTGAAAGAAAAGAGGATAACATTTAGATATTTGATTGAGTAATGATCTAAAGAAAAGGGATTTCATGAATTGCACGGGATTGAAATTGTAAGGCCCCATAAAAATTTTCCTAAAAACCGGGATTTCCGTGATGCTGAAATAGGCGTGGAGGTTAATAGTAGTAGAGGTTGAGTAGAAAGATCGCCGCGGTTCGGAAATTTTGGATTGAACAATGTGTTGGGAAGTTAAAGAAAATGTTGGGCAGAAGTAGGCATTTCTGCGGCCTATTCTACGACCGCAGAACCACTCTGCGGACCGCAGAATGATCGCAGAGTGGGTCAGATTTCTGGGTCATTTTGATGTCAAATTGCACGGCCATTATGCGACCACATAACCACTTCACGGGCCGCATTCTTGTCGCATATCTCGCTTTGGGATTTTTCGGAGGGAGGTTTTGCGGTGCACTATGCGACCGCAGAACCGTTCAACGGTGGATTATGCGACCGCAAAACAGGTCTAAGGGCCGCATGGTGAACGCAGACCGGGTCAGTCCCGCCCAGTTTTGGAGGTCAATTTATGCGGCCGAAATGCGGACCGCATATCAATTATGCGATCGCATATGCGATTGCAGAACCTGTTCCGGAGCTTCATTTTTGGGGTTTTCAAACCCGACCCTATTCCGTTAAAACACCTACCTTGGGCCATTTTGAACCTATTTTATTATATTTTTAGAGTGAGAGAGATGGTCCTAGAGGGATAAAGTGATCTTCATCAAATTTCTCTTCAATTCTCACTTAAAACCTTGAAGATTATCAAGAGAGGCACCTAGGTTTTCTTCCTAAGAGGTAAGATTCTATCCCCCAAACACTTAATTTCAAAATGTAACTAGAATGGGCCATTAGTAAGGTAATTCATGGGGATGGGAGTGCTTACCTTGCATGCATGTGTTCCTAAGGTATGTGGGGAGGTTGTGAGTTAAAGATAGAAAAGAATGGGGCATGGGTTAGTAGAGTCTTTCATAAAAAGGGCCATGAAACCTTAATACACACATAGTGTTTGATAGAAGGCTCAAGTGAGCTAGAATTATGATTGTTTTCCTAATTTTGGGTTCAATTTTGCTTTACTGCTAAAATAGATTGATGTTGCTGATATTCCGAAGCATCTTAGAGTTTAAGAGGCCGAATTGAGGTATGTTGGCTAAACCCCATATTCTTAGAATTGAATCCCACGGTATTCATGCAATCGACGTAATTCCCAAATTGAACTTCCTAGAAATTGCTATCCCGAGTGTGCTTGCTTGGCAAATATATGTGTAATATGTATTCCCATGCTTTCATCATATTATCTCGTCATCTGAGGAAATGTTCAAGACTTAGAATATGTGCTAATATGCCTAGACTTCAAGTCAAATTCGATTAAAGACGGTTATGCCAAATTGTGTGAAAAGCCACTATGTGCCTTGAATTCTAAATTGCTCACATGTGGAATCAAGAAGTCTTGAATGAAAACCGTGTTGTTATTGATGATAATAATAATGTTGGATTGTGGAAAAGAACTTGAATTATGAAATAAGGCCTAGTGCCAAGAACGACTTTATAATTAAAGCCACTTGTACCAATGTTCTGAAAAGATGGGAAAGAAATATGAAGTAAAATGATCGATTGAAATGGTTGATGTCTCGAATGAGATGGCTTAGCCGATCGGGCCGAGATCGGACTCCGTGCAATGAAACGGTGGTATTGTGAGTGAAATAGTGAATATGGTTGATGTCTCAAATGAGATAGCTTAGCCGATCGGGTCGAGATAGGACTCCGTGTAAGAACACGGTGGTATTGTGGACTATGGTATATTGGCACTAAAAACCATCCAACCGAATAATGCGGGAGTTGACTTAAAAATATATGTGATCCTTAACTTGATGTTTTAATGTTATGAAGCTCGTATTGAATCCTTGACTGTTTCCCTTGTATTATTATTCATTCTATTGAGATGGTGTTTAGCTATACATATTAGTACTATTCGACAGTACTAACATCTCTTTTGTCGGGGGTGCTGTTCCATAGCAGACAGAGTTGATCACAGATAGGTGCTGCATCCTCTTCTCAGCGGAATCCATGAGCCCCATTTCATTCTGGGGTCATGTAATATATCTTTTGTTTATACTGTTGTACTTTTGAGGTATAGCCGAGGCCTTGTTGCCGGCACCTTCTTTACACTATCTTGTATCTATAGAGGCTCTGTAGACGCTATGTGGGTTGTATATGGGTGCTAGAAAGGTCAAAAAGATTATGTTGTATTTTGGATTTTTGTTCCACTAAATCACAAAATGTATTTATTTTGGAACTTAACAGGGAAGTAGCAAAATGAAATGGTTTAGTAATGTCAATATATATGGTCCTTCTACTGTTTAGCTAATAAAAACATTCCTTCTCTTATCATAAGCGAGTTGGGTAGAAAGTATTTAATAGGCTTGCTCGACCGGGTTCACTCGGTTGAGTGCCGGTCGCGCTCCCCGAGGTTGGGGCATAACAAACTTAGTATCAGAGCCTAAGGTTTTAAGGTGTCCTAGGATGTCTCGGAGCCGTGTCAGGTAGAGTCCTTCTTATCAGTTTGTTGTCGACCGCATCTATAAGTTGGAGGCTACTTGGACATTTTGGAACAATACCCTTCTTTGATATTATGGATCGTGCGATGAAACTAATTGTGCAACTGTTCCTCCTCTAACTCATGCATTCCTTTAACTTTCAGTATATGGCACCTAAGAAGAAAGCAAGAACTGGCCACGGGGCCAATACTACTTCAGGAGTGGCAGTTGACCCTCTATTTGATGATGCAGGTGAATACTCGAGGGGTGAAGATAATCCCCCGACTGCTTCACTGCCTGATTCCACTACACCTGACCAAGCCACACAAGTCCCTACACCTACTGAGGGTGCGACGGTTCCTCCACCTGATATTCCGGTTCCACCTCCAGCCCCAGCTTCCGGTTCTGGTATTTCTTATGGGGATCTTACGGGAGCTATTCAAATGCTGACTCAGATAGTGGCTTCTCAGGCCCAAAGGTCTAATGTTGCACCCACATCTTCTGGCCAACCAGGGAATTCCACTAGTTCTAGGGTGAACAGGTTTCTGCAGTTGGATCCCCCGATGTTCACGGGTACTAATCCCGAGGAGGACCCATAGGATTTCATTGATGAGATGTATAAGACTCTCCAGGTTATGCGCGCTACTGAGATAGAGGGAGTGTAGTTGGCCGCCTACCGCCTGAAAGGGGTGGCATATTCTTGGTTTGAGTTGTGGGAGGACTCTCGGAAGGAGGGGAGCCATCCAGCGAGGTGGAGTGAGTTTGTTGATGCCTTTATAGACCATTTCTTGCCTACCGAGACTAGGGCAGCCCATGCCGCAGAGTTTGAGAATCTTAAGCAACGGAGTAAGAGTGTGTGGGAGTATCACATGGAGTTCGCACGCCTGTCGAAATATGCTATTCACATGATGCCCACCATGGAGGCCAGAGTGCGTCGATCTGTGCAGGGCCTTAGCCCTTTGGTTATTAATGAGGCTGCCACAGCTGCCTTAAATTCTGATATGAACTATGGTAAGATGGTGGCGTTTGCTCAAGCTACAGAGGCCCAAAAGTTAAAGAACAGGATGGAGCGAGAGGGTAGCAGTAGGGCCCGATCCGTGGGCAACACTAGGGATTCATTTGGTGGTGGGAGATCAGCTTTTAGGGGAGGGTCATCAGGGCCATCCCAGTCTTATGCTCAGTCTTCAGCCAGTGCACCGCCAGCAGGGCACAGTCAGCAGCAGGGGAGTCGCTTCAGGCCAAATCAGGGCAGCAGGGGGTCCTACCATCAGAGCCGATTAGGAGGGAGATTCCAGTAGCAGCGGAGGCCTCCATGCCCCAAGTGTGGGAGGATGCATATGGGGATCTGCTACCAGGACATGCCGGTATGTTACGGGTACGAAATGAGGGGTCATATTCAGAGGCAGTGTCATTCATCGTGCCAGGGTGCGGGCAGGGGCATAGCACAACCATTCAATTCTGCAGCTGTTTCATCTTCAGCACCCCTCCTACTCAAGGCTCTCCTGCACCAGCAGGGCGTGGTGCAGCTAGGAGTGTTGCGCAGAGTTCAGGAGGTCGCCAGAGTGAAGAGGCTTCTCCAGATGTTGTTACAGGTATATTGACTGTCCAATCTCATGATGTATATGCTCTTATTGATCCCCGGTTCAACCTTGTCCAATGTTACCCCTTATGTTGCTATGGAATTCGGGATAGAACCGGAACAGCTTCATGAGTCGTTCTCTGTATCTACTCCGGTTGGCGAGTCTATTGTGGCCGCAAGGGTGTATAGGGGTTGTGTTATCACGGTACATGGTCGGGACATCGTGGCCGATCTCATTTAATTGGGGATGGTCGATTTTGATGTAATTATGGGGATGGATTGGCTTTATTCATGTTTTGCTAAGCTCGACTACTGAACTAGAACTGTGAGGTTTGAATTTCCAAATGAGCCGGTTGTTGAATGGAAGGGGGATAATGTGGTGCCGAAGGGTAGGATTATTTCTTACCTTAATGCCATGAAGATGATTAACAAGGGGTGTATCTATCATTTGGTCCGGGTCACAGACACCAATGCTGAAGCGCCTACACTCGAGTCTTTGCCAGTTGTGAATGAATTTCCAGATGTCTTTCCTGATGAGCTCCCTGGGATTCCGCTAGACAAGGAGATTGATTTTGGAAAAGATGTGATGCCAGTCACGCAGCCTATATCTATTCCGCCCTACAAGATGGCACCAACAGAATTGAAGGAACTAAAAGAGCAATTGAAGGATTTATTAGAGAAGGGTTTCATCTGACTGAGTGTGTCACCATGGGGCACACCGATTCTCTTTGTAAGGAAGAAAGATGGATCGCTGAGGATGTGTATTGACTACAGGCAGCTCAACAAAGTCACAATCAAAAATAAGTACTTGTTACCAAGAATAGATGATTTGTTTGATCAGTTACAGGGTGATAGATACTTCTCCAAAATTGATTTACGATCCGGGTATCACCAATTGAAGATCAAGGAGCAGTATATTCCAAAAACAGCTTTTAGAACCAGGTATGGGCACTTTGAATTTCTGGTAATGTCTTTCGGGCTAACAAATGCCTCGGCAGCTTTCATGGACCTTATGAATCGGGTTTTCAAGCCTTTCCTCGACTCATTTGTGATAGTGTTCATTAAAGATATTCTTGTGTATACACGAGGTCGGGAGGACCATGCCGATCATCTCAGGGTTGTGTTGCAGACTCTTCATCAGCACCAATTGTACGCAAAATTTTCAAAGTGTGAATTTTGGCTTGAATCTGTCACATTCTTGGGTCATGTTGTCTCCAGAGAAGGAATTAAAGTGGATCCTCAAAACATTTTGATAGTGAAGAATTGGCCTAGACCTACAACACCAACCGAGATTCGCAGTTTCTTAGGTTTAGCAGGGTATTACCGGAAGTTTGTGGAGGGGTTCTCTACTCCTGCCTCTCCATTGACTAGATTAACTTAGAAAGAGATTAAGTTCCAATGGTCCAATGCTAATAAAAGGAGCTTCCGGGAATTGAAATCGAGATTTACTATGGCGCCGGTGTTGGTCCTGCCAGAAGGTACAGACGGGTTTGTGGTATATTGTGATGCTTCAAGGATCGGTCTTGGGTGTGTGTTAATGCAACATGGCAAGGTTATAGCTTATGCCTCTAGGCAACTCAAGAATCATGAAAAGAACTATCCAACACATGACTTAGAACTTGCGGCAGTGATTATTGCATTGAAGATTTGGCGTCATTATTTGAATGGGGTCCATGTGGATGTATTCACGGACCACAAGAGTCTTCAATATATTTTCGAACAAAAGGAGCTGAATCTGGGGCAGATAAGATAGCTTGAGTTACTCAAGGATTATTACGACATCGATATTCTGGACCCCCAGGGAAAGCCAATGTTGTGGCGGATGCTCTTAGCCGGAAATCTATGGGTAGTTTGGCCCACTTGGAGGCATGTCAAAGGCCTTTGGCCAGGGAGGTTCATCAGCTAGCCAGTTTGGGAGTTCGTCTTACAGACTCCAGTGAAGGAAGGGTAATTGTGCAAAATGGAGTTGAATCATGGCTTGTTGTGGAAGTCAAAGAGAAGCAATACAACGACCCATTGTTGGTACAGCTGAAGGAGGGGATTCATAAACATAAAATGATGGCTTTTACTCTTGGCATGGATGATGGTAAACTAAGGTACCAAGGGAGACTATGTGTTCCAAACGTAGATGGTCTCCAGAAAAAAATCATAACCAAGGCTCACGCTTCTAGGTATTCCGTGCATCTAGGTTCTACAAAGATGTATCATGACCTCAAGGAAATCTATTGGTGGAATGACATGAAAAGGAATGTGGCGGACTTTGTGGCAAGGTGTCCGAATTGTCAGCAAGTGAAGGCCGAACATCAACGGCCTGGTGGGTTGGCACAAAACATAGAAATTCCAATGTGGAAGTAAGAAATAATTAATATGGATTTTGTGGTAGGATTACCGCGCACTCTGTGCAAGTTTGACTCAATTTGGGTGATCGTGGACTGACTAACAAAATCAGCACATTTCTTGCTAGTTAAATCTACCGACACAGCGGAACAATATGCTCAGTTGTATATCAAGAAAATAGTCAGGCTGCATGGCACTCCAGTTTCTATCATCTCTGATCGAGGGGCTCAGTTCACCACCAATTTTTGGAAGACATTTTAGCAAGGTTTGGGTACTCAAGTAAATCTTAGTGCAACCTTCCATCCACAGACTGACGGGCAAGCAGAGCGGACTATTCAGATGCTTAAGGACATGTTGCATGCTTTTGTTCTTGATTTCAAGGGTAGCTGGGATGATCATTTGCCACTCATAGAGTTTGCTTATAACAACAGCTTCCATGCGAGTATTCAGATGGCACCATTTGAGGCATTGTATGGTAAGAGATGTAGATCTCCCATTGGGTGGTTCGAGATTGGGGAAGCTGAGTTGATAGGGCCAAACCTCATACATCAGTCTATGGAGAAGGTTAAGATCATAAAGGAGCAGTTGAAAACTGCCCAGAGTCGTCAAAAATCCTATTCGAATGTCCATCGCAGAGACCTAGAGTTCAAAGAAGATGATTGGGTATTCTTGAAGGTTTCCCCCATGAAGGATATTATGCGGTTTGGGAAAAAGGGAAAATTGAGTCCGAGGTATGTCGGGCCGTACAAAATCATTCAGAGAATTGGCCAATTAGCGTACAAGCTTGAACTACCACCCGAAATGTCGTTAGTCCACCCGGTTTTCCATGTGTCTATGTTGAAGAAGGTAGTTGGGGATCCGTCAGCCATTGTGCCGGTTGAGACCATTGAGGTTAATGAAGAATTGTCATATGAAGAAATTCCAGTTTCCATTCTTGATAGACAAGTCCAAAAGTTGAGGAATAAAGAAATTGCCTCTGTGAAAGTGTTATGGCGAAACCAGCAGGTTGAAGAGGCCACGTGGGAGGCCGAGGAAGAAATGAAGAAGAAGTATCCTCACTTGTTTCAATAGCTGAGTAATCCTTTATTTTTATGTGCTTGTCGCCTATGAAGTTTGTATAACTTGTTAAGTTAATGTAAAGGTATTCCTTTTGATTATATGTTGCTTATGAAGCCACGATTGGTATTGTTATGAGTTTTGTTGCGTCGTTGGGTTGTGCATATGTTTGTAAGATGTGTTTCTGGGGCTCTCTGACAGGTGGATAGGCCTAGTTACAAAGGAAACTCTAGTGAAATTTTTGGAAATTTAGGGAGTTAGTCAACTTTGGGGATGCTGGTGTGTGGTATGATAACCGAGCTGCATAAGTTGCTAATAGTGGACCTTGATCCTCATTTGAGGACGAATGATCTTAAGTGGGGGAGGATGTAAGGCCCCGTAAAATGTTTCCTAAAAAATGAGATTTCTGTGATGCCGAAATAGGCGTAGAGGTTGATGTAGTAGAAATTCTTTGCGCCGAGCTTGCTCGCCGTCGTTCGGACTTTTTGGATTGAATAATGCGTTGGGTAGTTGAAGAAAATGATGGACAGAAGTAGCCATTTCTGCGGTCTATTCTGCGACCGCAAAACCACTCTGCGGACCGCAGAATGGTCGCAGAGTGGGTCAGATTTCTAGGTCATTTTGATGTCAAATTTTGCGGCCATTATGCGACCGCATAACCACTTCGCGGGCCGCACTCTTGTCGCATAACCCGCTTTGGGATTTTTCTGAGGGAGGTTATGCGGTGCACTATGCGACCGCAGAATCGTTCTGCGGTGCATTATGCAACCGCAGAACAGGTCTGCGGGCCGCATATTGACTGCAAACAGGGTCAGTCCCGCCCAGTTTTGGAGGCTAATTTATGCTGCCGATATGCGGACCGTATATCAATTATGCAATCGCATATGCAATCGCAGAACCTGTTTCGGAGCTTCATTTTTGGGGTTTTTAAACCCGACCCTATTCTGTTAAAACACCTACCTTGGGCCATTTTGAACCTATTTTCTGATATTTTTAGAGTGAGAGAGAGGGTCCTAGAGGGAGAAAGTGATCTTCATCAAATTTCTCTTCAATTCTCACTTAAAACCTTGAAGATTATCAAGAGAGACTGACACCTAGGTCTTCTTCCTAAGAGGTAAGATTCTATCACCCAAACTCTTAATTTCAAAATGTAACTAGAATGGGCCATTAGTAAGGTAATTCATGGGGATGGGAGTGCTTACCTTGCATGCATGTATTCCTAAGGTATGTGGGGAGGTTGTGAGTTAAAGATAGAAAAGAATGGGGTGTGGGTTGGTAGAGTCTTTCATAAAAAAGGCCATGAAACCTTAATACACACATAGTGTTTGATAGAATGCTCAAGTGAGCTAGAATTATGATCGTTTTCCTAATTTTGGGTTCAATTTTGCTATATTGCTAAAATAAATTGAAGTTGTTGATATTTTGGAACATCTTAGAGTTTTAAGAGGCTCAATTGAGGTAGGTTGGCTAAACCCCTTGTTCTTAGAATTGAATCCCATGGTATTCATGCAATCGACGTAAGTCCCAAATTGAACATCCTAAAAATTGCTATCCCGAGTATGCTTGCTTGGCTAATATATGTGTAATATATATTCCCACGCTTTCATCATGTTATCTCGTCATCTGAGTGGAATGTTCAAGACTAAAAATATGTGATAATATGCCTAGACTTCAAGTTAAATTCGATTAAAGACTGTTATGCCAAATTGTGTGAAAAGCCTCTATGTCCCTTGAATTCTAAATTGCTCACATGTGGAATCAAGAAGTCTTGAATGAAAACCGTGTTGTTATTAATGATAGTAATAATATTGGATTGTGGAAAAAAACTTGAATTATGAAATAAGGCCTAGTGCCAAGAACGACTTTATAATTAAAGCCACTTGTGCCAAAGTGCTGAAAAGATGGGAAAGAAATATAAAGTAAGATGATCGATTGAAATGGTTTATGTCTCGAATGGGATGGCTTAGCCGATCGGGCAGAGATCCGACTCCGTGCAATGACACGGTGGTATTGTGAGTGAAATAGTGAATATAGTTGATGTCTCAAATGAGATGGCTTAGCCGATCAGGCCGAGATCGGACTCCGTGTAAGAACACGGTGGTATTGTGGACTGTGGTATATTGGCACTAAAAACCATCCAACCTAATAATGCGGGAGTTGACTTAAAAATCTATGTGATCCTTAACTTGATTTTTTAATGTTATTTGAAGCTCGTATTGAATCCTTAACTGTTTTCCTTGTATTATTATTCATTCTATGGAGATGGTGTTTAGCTATACATGCTAGTACTATTCGATAGTACTAACGTCCCTTTTGCCTGGGGCGCTGCATCTTTAAATGGATGTAGGTGGTTCCATAGCATACAGTGTTGATCACAGATAGGTGTTGCATCCTCTTCTCAGCGGACTCGGTGAGCCCCATTTCATTCCGGGGTCATGTAATATATCTTTTGTTTATATTGTTGTACTTTTTAGGTATAGCCGGGGCCTTGCTGCCGGCACCTTCTTTACACTCTCTTGTATCTATAAAGGCTCTGTAGACGCTATGTGGGTTGTATATGGGTGCTAGAAAGGTCAAACGGATTATGTTGTATTTTGGATTTTTGTTCCACTAAATCACAAAATGTATGTATTTTGGAACTTAACGGGGATGTAGCAAAATGAAATGGTTTAGTAATGTTTATATATATGGTCCTTCTACTGTTTAGCTAATAAAAGCATGCCTTCTCTTATCATAAGCGAGTTGGGTAGAAAGTATTTAACAGGCTTGCTCGACCGGGTTCACTCAGTTGAGCGTCGGTCGCGCTCCCCGAGTCTGGGGCATGACAGAAATACCCCATAAGATGAATCATATTGGAATGCTATGAAATACAATTAATGAAGTTGATCGGGCAAATCACTTCAAATATTTCTCGATGCGACGTGCACCCTATTGACAATGTATTATGTAAGAGGTTTCAAGTTATAAATGGTAGATTGTAGATCAACATTGAGGTGAATCAACAATGGATGGATAAAAGTTACAAAGTATGAGATAAGATTAGGCCGTCATTCTTAAGATGAACAGTAATGAGGATGCATTAAAGGACATAGATTTATACATATAGGACAAGCAACAAGAGTAACTTGGAGTTTAGTAGCAGACCTCAGAAACAATAAACCGAAGTAAGAGTTATGGTATATTATGACCTACTTAGATATAGTAAAGCCATAGACGCCCAGAGGGACAGCTTATCATAATTCTGTATATATTCACAAAGTGAGGCCTAGAGATTGGCTAAAAGCTGGATGAAAAATGAGAGAAGAGTTTGCATAGGCACACATACAAGGACAAAGTCGTACAGACTGCATGATAGAAGGTAGCAATAGTTACGAGATTGGAAGAATTCCGACCACAAGTCGTGGTGTGAGAAAGAGGCCTAAAGGGGGGAATGCCCTGGCCTTTGGATTTATTCATAGAACAGTTGCCTAGATGGCAAGGAGAGTATTAAAGTATTTTCAAGAGCTATAGGTTATGAGAATGATAAGTGCATCAGTCAACATTCGAGGACGAATGTTTCAAAGGGAGGATGATGTTACACCCCATATTTTTGTACGTAAAAGTATGCCATAAGTCAATTGATGTATGCTCGGAAATGAGATTCTCTTTGAAAGTATATAAAGTGATCTAATGATCTTACATCCCATATTTCTGTTCAACATACAAATGACTAGGTTGAGGACGAATGCACTTAAACGTGAGAAATGAGATTTTAGACAAATAAAAATGAGGTGCCTGCTTACCCGACGTGCCTGCTTCACCAACTTACTTTTTGTCCTACTAGCTTGAGGTACTTAACACATATTGTGACTATTAAATGAGGGTAAGATACGTGTCTAAGTGAATAAGAGCAGCATGTGACACTTATTAATTAACCAAGCAGGTCACAAGTAGGTGTGTCACCTACTTGCTAAAAGGGAAGGTCCAAATTAGTCCACCTAAATGGACATGTGTAGGTTAACCAAGAGGGCCCTTTTAGGGGATGAATCAAGTCATATATCCTCATAGTATCCAAGTAGTAGAA
The DNA here is from genome assembly GCF_000390325.3 of Nicotiana tomentosiformis. Classification (NCBI taxonomy): domain Eukaryota; kingdom Viridiplantae; phylum Streptophyta; class Magnoliopsida; order Solanales; family Solanaceae; genus Nicotiana; species Nicotiana tomentosiformis. The sequence goes on from NC_090818.1 coordinate 80,230,529, forward strand.
ACATAAAGTGAGCCACAAAATTCTCTCCCAAATTGACCTACTCCAAACTCTCAAGAATTTGTTGATAATCTTCATCTTCTTTCAATTCAAGTTAAAGGGTAATCTCCAATCTTGAAGGATCCGATGTGAAGCAAGTTAATGGCTATCAAGGGAAATATACTACCATTGTTTCATCCCTATAAGATCTGATTTAGATAAGAAAATCCTCCCTCCTTCATATATTTGAGTTTATCTAAGTTCTAGCTAGGATGTTTGGTTAAAGACTTGTGAAGTAGGGGCTAGAAATTGAGTTGAAGTTATTGTGGTGTTATGGACTGTTTGGAGTAGATTCATATTATTATATGGATGTCACATAAGAGTATTTTATTGTACATATTGTGTTTGATCTTATTGGTGCCTTAACTAAGTTGTGGGAGTAAGAATTGATGAAGTAATAATCTGAAAATCAGTTCTCAGTTGTGGTAATTTGTGGACTGTTAGGAGTTCGTTTTTATGTGGTGTTGTGGCTTAAAAATCAGTATGTATAACCTGAGTATATTGTGGTTGTCATTATTGAAGTGTATTCAAGTTCTAGCTAAGTTATAGGGATGGAAAAGCGCAAAGTAGCACTTGGTTGTTGTATGAGATTGTGTGGACTGTTTTGGTGATGTATTGTGATGGATATAAGGTTCGATATTGATGTAATATGTTTGTAAATATTTTAGACATGTTGGTCTTGTTTGTGTAATTGAGGAAAGTAAAAAGAATAAGGGGAGGTACTGTCCAAAATTTCGTAGATGAGCTAGTCGCTCATTTGTGTTGAGTTCTAGCTTCCGTAAGCTTAACAATGGTCCCTTATTATTTATTGTAGATTGAAGTACTAACGGGCTGAACCGACATCGTGTGATTAGGTAAACGAAAAAGGTATGTTAAGGCTATCCCTTCTTTACTTTTGGCATGATCCATATGATACAAACGAAACGAGCAAACGCACAACTTTCATAAATGGCTCTATTCATAGAAGTACTAGGAGTGCCTATGTTCTTGATTCCCCATGTTTCATATTATTATATCTATTACACCCTATGTTTTCGTACGTAAAAGTGAGCCATAAGTAAATTGATGAAAGCTCGGAAATGAGATATTACATCCCGCATTTTCGTACGTTAAAGTTTCGTCATAAGTTACTCTACGTAAGTTCGGGAATGGGTTAATTTTGAGATTATAAGCATTATGCTATTTCAAACAAGTGATGAGTAAATTCGTGAAGGAGAGAGAGTAAGAAAATCGAAAAAAATGAATTTTCTCAAAGTTTGACATTTTGGGATAAAATACGGCGCGAGCTAAAATTCCCGGTATTTATGGACTAATACCATACAGGGTACCACACGGCCATAATAGTCAAGTGTACAAAGTGTGTTAAAAGTGAGTAGTATTTTAAGTAATTTAAGATAATTCTTAATTATGTGGGTAATGGTATTATGGATTTTAGTAAGAGATTAACTAAGTGATTAAGTTATTTGGATAAAGTTTAATAAACCTTCACGTGGCAGCAAGATCTAGCTCCAATTTGTGACAAGTGGGGCCCACACCCATTAATACAAAAGCCTTCTCAAAACTCACCAAATGAAGAAATGTCACACTTTCTAACGGATGAAAAAGCTTCAAGAAAAGATCATATTCTTCAATAGAACGTAAGTCACATAAGCAAGATAAGATCTTCAACAATTCAAAGCAACGTGATATCTTGCAATTATAAGGGAGTATGGTACAATATTTCTCAAGAATATCATATGGATATTTCCCTACTTCGATCAGCCGTTATGTGTTGTTGCAATCAACTGTGTTAAAGGGATTGTCAAGAGAATCAGTTTAGGTATATTAATACAGATGAAACGAGACGCAACTTCCATAAATGACTCTATTCATAAAAGTATTAGAGATGCCTATGTTCTTGATTCCCCATGTGAATTATTATTATTATATCCTCTGTTCATGGGTCTCCGAAAAATACGTAAGTTGATAAAGTTTATTTCATGATATTAATTAAAGGTATAATGGTCTTATGACACTCTGAAAGAATTTTCTGACATATTTCTCATGCATTGCTTTCATTTACATTGACCCATGATCAGGTGGCGTTATATATGCGTATATTATATGTATATGGGATATGGAAAAAGGTTACAGCGTTATATACGCACCACCACCTGATCAGCTGGTATACGTTGATGATTTGCCCACAGTGACCGAGATGATATGATGGGATGTCCTGAGAGGCTTGATGATGTTATGAACGCATATACACATGCATGGTATGACATTTATATGCATATGCATGACATTATAAGTATTGAATGATTCACAGAGCTATTCAGACTTACATGTCGAGTCATTTACTCCATGTTTTTCTCATGTCTATTATTTACTGGTTTTTATTCCTTACATACTCGGTACATTATTTGTACTGACGTCCCTTTTGCTTGGGTATGCTGTATTTCATGCCCGCAGGTCTCGATAGACAGGTCGAGAGTCCTCCAAGTAGGCTATCAGCTCAGCGGAAGGTGTTGGTGCGCTCCATTTGCTCCGGAGTTGCTTGTTTTGTCAGTATGATTTAGACGTGTATTGTTTGGTATGGCGGGACTCTGTCCCGACCTTTATGAAGATTATGTATTCTTAGAGGCTTGTAGACATATGTCATGTACGTAAAAGATGGTATGGCCTTGTCGGTCTATGTTCAATGTACGAGTGGTTATTTTGGTTTTATAGGCCCGTATATCTTATGTATAAGTTGGTATTACATGTTGTATTCTACTTATCTCACGGCAGCCTCTTCGGCTCACTTATCTATGATAGTATGATACGAAAAGATACGTTATGTTGGTACTCGGTTGAGTAAGGTATTGGTTGCCCGTCGCGGCCCATCGGTTTGGGTCGTGACAAAAGTGGTATCAGAGCAGTTCTGTCCTAGGGAGTCTACAAGTTGTGTCTAGTAGAGTTTTATTTATGGGTGTGTTACAGTGCACCACACTTATAAGCAGGAGGCTACAAGGCATTTAGGACTGTCACTCTTTCTTCTTACTCTAGATCGTGTGATAGAGCCTATTTGTAAGAATTCAGATTCCTAAATTCTCTTATATTCGTAATACAGCGATACCGACATCCAAAAAGACGATTGGTAAGAGATATAGCTGTGGAATAGTTTAGTTAGAGAAACTCGAGTTCGCATCATTCCTATGATGAATAAATGTGAGGTCTTCAGCATAACATGTGTGTACTAAGACGTATAAGCTTCTTGATAAGGATCCTTAAGGTAAGAATATCTATACATCCCTATGGTGAAAAGCATTGAGAGATTCAGAAGATAGATACAAATTTCAACAAGTAAAAGAAGCAAGATGAAGAAGGGTACGAGGCACCCAGTTAGTGAAGAATATCATTATTTACCATTCAGGAAGAGAGATATAAGCATTATGAGTTACTTTCAATAGTAACAGAGGTATGTACAATTGGCCACACCGATCTAAGTTATGCCCTATGGAAGCTAACAAATATAATTTAAGAGAAGGACGGAATATCAGGATCTGGCTGGGGTTAGAGTAACTCAAAATGGTGAATGGATTGTTTGTGTTAGTTGACATTTCCAAAGGATATTGCAAATGTGGTAATAGATCTCCTTATGAGACACCCAGATGGTGCACTCTAAAATAGTACAGCTAGATATGAGTACTACAAAGATAGGCAATGGAAGCCTTGAAAGGGATAAATATTACCTTAGTGTGGCTCCCGTCCCTAGTAAAGAAAGAATGTTCGACAACCGAAGAGCCAGTAGATGGAGCAAGGGGAGCTAAAAGCAAAAGAATGTCTTGTTGAAATGTTCAAAATAAAGTGATAGACAGAAATTTTAGCGGGAAATAAGAAAAGAGTTAATGGAGCATTATGAGTAAGATATGATACATGGATGACAACGGTAGATCAAAAGATGACAGTATTACAGAGTCTATAGTCAAGTGAAGGAAAAGACGAGAGGTGGCAGGCCTTGAGACACCAAAAGAGTATAGGCATAAAGTCATATCCTCATTTCGAGAAATAAGTTCGTGACTCTAACGTGATTACCATAAGGAAAAGTTAGACCCCAGAGTAATAGAAATCAGTATGGGCTGGTGAACAAGATAAACTAAACATGAATTAGGGACTTAATAATTTGATAATTGTCGACATCATGAGAATTTCAGATTGCGTTTTGGCGATAATAGAATGGACAACAGAAGAATACCCTTTAAAGGTCATTTAGGAAGACGCTTCCCTAAAGCAAGCAATGTGAGCAAAGTTAAGCTTAAGGGACTGTATGTGCCAGTTACACTAAGTGTCACCCTCGCGAGTAAGGAATTTTGTTATCCTTAGTACAGAAGGATTACTGCAAGGTGGGTAAGGGTCATCGATGATAGGCAAGGACGCCGAAGATGAAGAGGTAAAACATTTATAGGTAGATCGTCGTAGCGCTAAATCTTAGTACTCCCCTAAAGGGGGAAATATGGAATGATGTGGCGTTAAGTCAGAATTAAGTGGTTCTAGTAACTATGGAATGGTAAAGGAAGAATGTGATAAAAATGAGAAAGGAATGAGATTGCACTTATCAAAATCTTATAGATATGCTATGATTCCAGAACATTAGGCAAACACGGCATCAAGGAAAGGAAGTAAGGGTTCCTGCCCGATATGTTATTGATAGATAAGGAGCATGTGCGAGACGTAAGTTAAGATAAAGGAGATAACCCAAGAAGATTACGCCGAATATTGATATGAGAATGGGCCAACGAGTAGTTAGTAGTTGATCCAGGAAGAGCCTAGTTATGGATAAACAAGAGGACACTGACAAATCAACAAATTCTGTAAGATAAACATAGTGAACCTCAACATGGGGAATTCAGTCTCGCAGATATGACATTGTGATCCTTGAGATATATTCAGATAGGAGTTGGGGTAGTTAAAGGTAAATAATAGAGAATGCCATTGGGAAGACAGTCAAAATATTAGTTCAGAAGCAACCCTGCAAGCACAAGGGCATGGAAATAAGTAACTACGGATAATTATAGGCGGGGAAGAACATCAAAAAATTCCGTCAAGTATACGATGTGATAAGCTTGTAAATTTACAAGAGCCAGAAGGTCTTCCTCAATACTACAACGAAAGACTAGCTGAGGAAATAAGGAAGAAGGCTTCAACCTAAGCACAGTGACCTAAAGAGGAAATGGTCTTATAACAACAGTCTTACAATAACATTGTATGCACTCCATAAGAAAGTGGCACCTAGCGTGGCTAATGAGCTAGAAATGAAACCAAAAGTAATATTCGAGATCATATGAATTGCACAAAAATTTCGGCATGCGTGGGAACTGAGATAAGCTAAGCATGCATGCAACAAGTGGCAAAACGACCAGGAAAAGTAATTGCTTACATTTAAAGAAAGTTGAGAAGGAATGAAAGGAATTATTCGATCAGTGATCCAGAGTGAGTTGCGTTATGAATGCACTTAAGATTTCGGAGTATTATCCATGCAGCATATATGTTGACAATCATACAGCTGTAGGAGACTCTGGTATAAGTTAAAAGAAAGAATTGAGTCCAGGTCATAGACAAGGGATTGAATTGTTAGATGATGATATCATGGATATTCCATAGCGGCTATGAAAGACTAAAGTAATAACTAATAACAGGAGCCGCAGATCGGAAGATAGCTTAAACCTACACAAAGGTTGATCAGAAGGAAGAGGAAACTAAAGAGTTACATCAACGAAGCAAATCAGGAGTCTGAATATTGAACCCAGAAAATTATAGACATCATGATTGAGAACATTGGAGAATCACTCTTAATATCAGAGGTACAAGAAAGATAGCACAGTAGCCATATTTTATAATGACTCTACGATAAAGCCTGTTAGAAGAGTACCGACCTCATAAGAAGTCAGTATGAAGCTCCCACTAGATTGTGTATGCACTAGAGGTGCAAGTGTTATAATAGAGCTTCAAGTTGTGGATGTGAATTATACCTATGTGGAAGGGAGGTCATAAAAGATATAGAAGATGTGAGGCGAGATTTTAAGGCAAGTAAGGTAAATGTGAACAACGTACGAGATACTCAAGTGCAGAAGGTTGTGAATAATCTATAACTTCAAGATGAAGAGCTAGAAGTGTTGGGATTCAATATCAAGGAATGATAGCGGCGTCGTCAAAGGCATATCTTCCAGCCTATGGTTTCTAGGTATCGAGAGGCCTAGTTAAGAGAGTAAAGAAGAGTTTGAGACGATGTGATGTCTCGCTTGATATTTCATAATAACATAAGGAAATCCAGGGTGCAAGCAAGTTGAAGGAAGGTTGCAAGTAGTAATAATAGATATGTGTAGATCGCAAGCTAAAGTATGGTAAAACGACAAGGTTTTAGCAAGTCAAGAGTAAGGATAAGAAAAGGCGAGTGAAGAGGTGACAAAATGGATAAGTCCTCGGGATTAAGCCAGTGAAAACAAGAGAGTTAATGGTTTCTCTAAGTTATAGAAAGCTCATTATAGCCTGAATGAACTCAGAGGAGTCTAAGACTAGTAGCATTTGGAAGAGATGGAATATTGCCCTGATACTACAATGAGGGTGTAATTGTGGTAGATAAAGTATGACGTTTGGGCCTTCGATTGAGTAATAATTTGAAGAGGATTTCATGAACTACACGGGATTAGAATACCCCCAAAAGATGAATCATGTTGGGATGCTATGAAATACGATCATGGAAGTATAGTATCATATCCCCCCAGGTAGATCAGGAAAATCACTTCAAATGTTCCACGATGCAACGTAAGCCCTAGTGATTACGTAAGAGGTTTCAAGTTATCAGTGGTAGATTATAGATCAATATTGAGGTGAATCAACAATAGATAGATAAAAGTTACAAAGTATGACACGAGATTAAACCATCATTCTTAAGATGAACAGTAATGAGGAAGCATTAAAGGACTTAGATTTATACATATAGGATAAGCAACGAGAGTAACCTGGAGTTGGTAGCAGACCTCAGTAACGATAAATCGAAGTAAGAGTTATGGTATAGTATGACCTACCTAGATGCAATAAAATCATACGAATGGATAATCGGGTCTATGAAATAAGATATAACAATATGCGTAAGTTCAACAAAGTATCGAATGAAGAACTTCATTGTACTTATAGATGCCCAGAGGGACATCTTATGAAGCTCTATATATGTTCACAAAATGAGGCCTAGGGATTGGCTAAAAGCTGGAGGAAAAAGGAGAGAAGAGTCACATAGGCGCACTTACAATGTCAGAGTAGTACAGGCTGCATGATGAAAGATAGCAACAGTTACAAGATTGGAAATATTCCGACCACGAGTCGTGGTGTGAGAAAGAGGCCTAAAGGGGGAAATGCCCTGACGTTTGGGATTCATTCATAGAACAGTTGCCTAGATGGCAAGAAGAGTACTAAAGTATTCGCAAGAGCTATGGGTTATGAGAATGATAAGTGCATAAGTCTACATTCGAGGATGAATGTTCCAAGGGGGGAATGAAGTTACACCCCATATTTTTGTACGTAAAAGTACGCCATAAGTAAATTGATGAAAGCTCAGAAATGAGATATTACATCCCACATTTTCGTACGTTAAAGTTTCGTCGTAAGTTAATCGGCATAAGTTCGGGAATGGGATTATTTTGAGATTATAAGTATTATGCTATTTCAAACAAGTGATGAGTAAATTCGTGAAGGACAGAGGGTAAGCAAATCGAAGAAAATGAATTTCGTCGAAATTTGACATTTTGGGATAAAATACGGCCCGAGCTAAAATACCTGGTATTTATGGACTAATACCATACAAGGTACCACATGGAAATAACAGTAAGGTGTACAAAGTGTGTTAAAAGTGAGTAGTATTTTAAGTAATTTGAGATAATTCTTAATTATGTGGGTAATGGTATTATGGATTTTAGTAAGAGATTAACTAAGTGATTAAGTTATTTGGATAAGGTTTAATAAACCTTCACGTGGCAGCAAGATCTAGCTCCAATTTGTGACTCTTAAGTCAAATTTCAAGGTGGCAAAACTTGAACAAGTCTTTGGCCAAATAAGCCACAAGTGGGTCCCACACCCATTAATACAAAAGCCTTCTCAAAACTCACCAAATGAAGAAATGTCACACTTTCTAACGAATGAAAAAACTTCAAGCAAAGATCATATTCTTCAATAGAACGTAAGTCACATAAGCAAGATAAGATCTTCAACAATTCAAAGCAACGTGAGATCTTGCAATTATAAGGGAGTGCAGTACAATATTTCTCAAGAATATCATACGGATATTTCCAATTTCGATACGTCGTCACGCGTTGTCGCAATCAACGGTGTTAAAGGGATTGTCAAGAGAATCGATTCAGGTATGTTAAGGCTATCTCTTCTTTCTTTTTGGCGTGATCCAACTAATACAGATGAAATGAGCAAAATACTCAACTTCCATAAATAACTCTATTCATAGAAGTATTAGAGATGCCTACATTCTTGATTCTCCATGTGAATTATTATTATATTATTTTACTCTGTTCATGGGTCTCAGAAAAATACGTAAGTTGATAAAGTTTATTTCATGATATTAATCAAAGGTATAATGGTCTTATGACACTCTGAAAGATTTTATTGACGTACTTCTCATGCATTTGATTCATTTACATTGACCCATGACCAGATGGCGTTATATATGCGTATCTTATATATATATATGGTTTATGGGAAAATGTTACAGCGTTATATACGCACCACCACCTGATCAGCTGGTATACATTGATGATTTGCCCATAGTGGCCGAGATGATATGATGGGATGTCCTCAGAGGCTTGGTGATATTATGAACGCATATACCCATGCATGGTATGACATTTATATGCATATGCATGACATTATAAGTATTAAATGATTCACAGAGCTATTCAGACTTACATGTCGAGTTTCTTACTCCATATTTCTCTCATGTCTATTATTTACTGATTTTCATTCCTTACATACTCGGTACATTATTTGTACTGACGTCCCTTTTGTCTGGGGACACTGTGTTTCATGCCCGCAGGTCTCGATAGACAGGTCGAGAGTCCTCCAAGTAGGCTATCAGCTCAGCGAAAGGTATTGATGCGCTCCATTTGCTCCGTAGTTGCTTGTTTGGTCAGTATGATTTAGACATGTATTGTTTGGTATGGCGGTACTCTGTCCCGACCTTTATGATGATTATGTATTCTTAGAGGCTTGTAGACAGATGTCATATACGTAAAAGATGGTATGGCCTTGTCGGTCTATGTTCAATGTACGAGTGGTTATTTTGGTCTTATAGACCCGTATGTCTTATGTATAAGTTAGTATTACATGTTGTATTCTACTTATCTCACGGCAGCCTCTTTGGCTCAGTTATTTATGATAGTATGATATAAAAAGATACGTTATGTTGGTACACGGTTGAGTAAGATACTGGGTGCCCGTCGCGGCCCATCGGTTTGGGTTGTGACAATATCGATACGAAAAGATACATTATGTTGGTACTCGGTTGAGTAAGGTACTGGGTGCCCATCGCGGCCCATCGGTTTAGGTCGTGATAATATCATCTATTCACGGGTCTTAAAAAAATACGTAAATTGATAAAGTTTATCCGAGAGATCTTATTAACTTACTTTTTATACATTGCATTCATTTATACATGTACATTGACCCATGACCATATGGCATTATATACGCGTATATAGATATATATGGGGTATGAGGAAAGGTTATGGAGTTATATATGCACCACCACCTGATCAGCAGGTATACGTTAATGATTTTGCACACAAAGGCCGAGATGATATAATGGGATGCCCTCAAGGGCTTGATGATGTTATGTACTCATATACCTATGTATGGTATGACATTTACACGCATATGCATGACATTATAAATGTTTCATGATTCACGGAGATATTCAAACTTACATGTTGAGTTCGTTATACCATGTTTCTTTCATGCCTTACATACTCTGTACTTTATTTGTACTGACGTCCATTTTGCCTGGGGATGCTGCATTTCATGCTCGCAGGTTCCGATAGACAGGTTTAAAGTCCTCCTATTAGGCTATCAGCTCAGCAGAAGGTGTTGGTGCACTCCACTTGCTCCGGAGTTGCCTATTTTGGTCAGTATGATTTGGACATCTATTGATTGGTATGGCGGGGTCCTGTCACAACCTTTATGACGTTTATGTACTCTTAGAGGCTTGTAGACAGATGTCATGAATATGGATACTTGTATGGCTTTATCGACCTATGTTTTGAGTGCGCAAATGATCATGTCAGCCTTATAGGCCCGTATGTCACGTGTATAAGTTTCTATATCATGTTAGGTAGTCCTATATCTAGTATTCCCTTATGTTTTATTCCAGTTATCTCATGATGGCCCTTCTGGCCCATATACCTATGATGGTGTGATAATAAAGATATGTTATGTTGGTACTCGGTTGAGTAAGGCACCGGGTACCCGTTGCGGTCCTCCGATTTGGGTCGTAACAATAGCCTGGGGTATCAGAGCAGTTCTGTCCTAGGGAGTCTACAAGTCATGTCTAGTAGAGTCTTGTTTATGGGTGTGTTGTGCTCCACACTTATAAGCAGGAGGCTACAGAGCATTTAGGACTGTCACACTTTCTTCTCAGTCTAGATCGTGTGGTAGAGCTCAGTTGTAAGAATTCAAACTCCTAAATTCTATTTTATTCATAATACAATGATACCTACATCTAGAAGGATAGGTGGTATGAGATTGATTGTGGCTGTGGAAGAGTTGAGTCAGAGGAACTCGATTTTGCATCAAGCTTATGATGAGTAGATGTGAGGTCTTCAGTAAATCATGTGTGTATTAAGACATGTAAGCTTCTTGATAAGGAGCCATAAGGCATTAATATCTATCCACTCATATGGTTTAAAGCAATGAGAGAATCAGAAGGTAGATACAAGTTTCAATAAGTAAAAGAAGCAAGGTGAAGAAGGGTACGAGGTAGAAGATTATCGGTATTTACAATTCAGGCAGACCCATCTCAGTTATTCTCTATAGGAGCCAACATATAGTTTAAGAGAAGGACGGGATAACCGGATCCAGCTGGGGTTAGAGTAACCCAAAATAATGGATGGATGGTTAGCGTTAGCTGACATTTCCAAAGGATTTTATAATAGTCGGTATCCTGAGAATTTCAGAGATAGCGTTATAATAGAATGGACAACAAAAGAATAACCTTTAAAGTTTATTCAAGAAGACGCTTCCCTAAAGCAAGCACTGTGAGCAGAGTTAAGCTTAAGGGGCTAAGTGTGCCACTTACACTAGGTGGGACCCTCATGAGTAAGAAATTTCGTTATCCTTGATATAGAAGGATTACCGCATGGCGAGTAAGAGTTAGTGAATATGTGAAAAGACACAAAAGATGAAGAGAGGGGGAAAGATGGTGTGATATGGTATTAAGTAGGAGTTATATGGTTCAGGGAACTATGGAATAGTAAAGGAAGAATGCGATAAAAATGAGAAAGGGATGAGATTGCACTTATTCAAATCCCACAGATAGGTTAAAACTCTAGAACATTACGCAAGCACGACGGCATGGAGGGGCAATAAAGGTTCCCGACCAGGATGTTATTGATAAATAAGTACGAATGAATACTTGATAAATAAGCATCTGGAAGGAATCTATTGAGTGCTCGGGCTAGAGCGAATACCATGTCAGGGCCCCCTTCGTGAGGATCTCCCCAAATTTCTTCAGTAAAACTGACTTAATCTCGTGAGGAGCTAAATTGTTACCCTTCACTGTTGTTGTATAGGTGGTGATATACTCCTGAGGGGCTAAAGTCCCATCATACTTCGGCACGTCCAGCATTTTGAATCGCATCGGGATCAATTTTGGTGCCGCGCTTGGATTGAACGGTAATTGGGCGTATTTATTTGAGTCTGGTCCTTTCAATATGGTGGTGCGCTCGGAATCTGATCCATTCAAGCATTTATTTTCCTCATAAACCTCATGAGTTCGGTTTTAAAGGGAACATTCTCATTATTGTTACCGAATCTGCTACTGTTCCCCCGGCCATGTCGAATCCGACTTCATCCCTCGGGGTATGTTTGTCGATCCTCTACGTTGTTTGATTTGCAGGAGCACCGGGAGGAACTAGACCTCATCCATTCACGTTGTTGGAAGCACCCGACAACGCCTGCCTCAACTCCGTCATGACCTGGTCCTATCAAAAGAGATGGCCCATAATAGTCATTTGTTGCTCCCTCAGGATCCTTACTGTTTCAGCGACGTGCTCTTCTTCAGCATCATCATGAGTTTCCTCTCAAACAAGACGTGGATATTTCCTGTCATGAATCGGCATGGCCTCATCCCCCTCATTGCGGCTATCACTAATCGAATCTTCGTGCTGAGGCTGATTTCCTTGGGTCTCAACATTGTGTGCGATGTTGACATCGTTGTAAGGCCCCGTAGAATCTTACCGAAAACCCGGGGTTTCGTGGTGCCGAAGTAGACTTATTGGGTTGAACAGCGCGTTGGAGAGTTGAAGAAATTTTTTTGGAAGTGCATGGCATTTTTGCGATCCATTTTGCAGTCGTAGAACTGATTTGTGGACCGCAGATCTGCCGCAGAGTGAGGCAGAAATCTGGGCAAATGTTTGGGCCATTATGCGGTCCATTATACGGCCGCATAATTATTTTGCGGGCCGCATAACCCATCGCAAACCCAGCACAAAGTTTTTTCAGAAGGAAGTTCTACGGCACATTATGCGACCGCAGAACAGGTCTGCGGACCGCATATCAGTCGCAGAGTGTGGCAGAAGTGCCCAATTCCGGAGGGCCATTATGCGGCCCATTTTGCGGGCCACAGAAGCATTATGCAGTCGCATATGCGACCGCAGATCTGTGTCGGGGCTTCATTTTTCTAATTTTATAACCCTACCCCCATTTCGTTTATCTAGCCTAAGGGTTCATTTTTGGGGGATCACTGGTCATTTTAGAGAGAGGAGAGAACTATTATAGAGAGAGAAAAGGGAGGGTTAATGATTTCACCACTCTACCTTGATCGAACCTTGGGATTTCATCGAAAGGAACTTGCTATGGCTTCAAAGAGGTAAGAATTACTTTTCCCAATTCTTCAATTTTGGGTTTGGGGTTGATTATGGGTGATAAGGATAGATTTATCACATGCATGAGCTAATAGGGGTTTTGGGGAAGTTGTTGAACAATCTTGAGTGGTTTTGTTATAGAATTAGTTGAGAGAAAGGTTGGGCCATAGTTGTGACAGCCCTTGCCATCCGAATTTCTCTAATCATGCTTGTAATTCTCCTCTCCTCTATAGATTGGTATCGTTAGGAGTGTTGGGACATTATTGTGGCACTACGAAAAGCTCTTTCGAGGTATGAAGGCTAAGCTCATGTTCTAGTATCGGAATTCCCGAATTCTTGTAAAATTCTATCATGTGTAATCGAACTTGAAACGCTGTTGATGTGGGGTATTCAAACGAGTAGAATTGATTCCCAATTGGCATAACGTGTTAGAACCGTCGTGTATTAACGATTCTCTATTTTTGACTTAATCATGTTATACCCCTTTGGGAAGAAGATCTTGTACGAAATCCCTGTGATTAAATACCTATTTCTCATGTGATGAAACTTTATGAATTTACACTTGCTAAGGCCAAAGGTGCCAAACAGTTGATTAGAAGGGAACTCTTTTGTACATATTATTATCATTTTGGAACACGAGCTGTGACATTGTGGTTACACCTCCACCTGCATACGTTGGGGTGAGGCGGCGGGGCCGCTTTGTGTAGAGCTGTGGTATTATGATTACACCTCCACCCGCATACGTTGGGGTGAGGCGGCATGGCCGCTTTGTGTATAGTTGTGGTATTGTGAATACACCTCCACCCGCATACATTGGGGTGAGGCGATGGGGCCGCTTTGTGTAGAGTTTCTGGTACTGTGATTGCACCTCCACCCGCCTACATTGGGGTGAGGCAGCAAGGCCGCTCTGTGTAAAGGTAGTTATAGAGTATTCCTGACTTGAAATTTATAAGTATTATTGGAAGTTCTTAATAAATATGTTTTGACTTTTATGGCTATCTAAGCCATATGATCGTTATACTGACTCATCATATTCATGTTGTATTTTCAAGTCCCTGAAAAGATGTTTTGGTTTTCATACTAGTACTATTCGACATGTACTAACATCCCTTTTGCCAGGGGCGCTGCTTCTTTAATAGATGCAGGTGGTTCCACAACAGAAGGCATTGACCAGTGATAGCGGTACACACTTTTCCCAGCTAACTTGGTGAGCCTCACTTCATTCCGGAGTTGTGCATCTTTTGTTCCGTGTGTATTATATTTTGAGGTATAGCCGGAGCCTTGTTGTTGACACTGTCATTGTACTCTTTTATATCTATTAGAGGCTCCGTAGACATGGTGTGGGTTGTGTATTGGTATTGAAAAAGTCAAGATAGTAATGTTGTATGTGTGTTACATCTTCTACTTCAAACTATGAAAGTGTGTGTATTTTGAGACTTTATAAATGAAGTAACTAATGGTGATGGAATTAGTGTTGTTCATGAACCCTCTTGGTGTTAATTAATGAGATGTATTCTTCTCTTTATTCGTGGGTGAGTTGGGTAGACGGCACTGTACAGGCTTGCTTGATAACTTTGTTGAGCGCCGGTTGCGCTCCCCGAGGTTAGGGCGTGACAATCGTTATCTGCCATTTCTATGATTTTTACTAAGAACAAAGAATCAAACATGTTAATAATAGATGCAAGGATCAACTCAATTACACAACTGTCTAATCCCCACAGTGGGCGCCAAACTATTTACCCGTAAAATAGTACAGTTAATTTATACATGATTTATAGGCAAGTGAATCGATTTGATTCCAAAAATGATAAATAAATTAAATAATAATGTAAGACTTAGCGTTGAAATCAAGATAAGACAGCTTAAATCCTGTTTTCGGAAGTAGAGCTTCCGGTGGCAGCAGTAACAATATTAATAAGCAAGAAGATAAAATATTATTGAGCTTTGAACAGTGTATAGCATAAGTTTGTCAGAAAATCTGTGTCCTTACAATGGCTGTTGAGCTCACTATTTATAATTGCACCTAGGGAACAAGGTCCTAGGATCAAGCCCCTCTTAAATGATAATTATGAGGACCATTGAAGAATGTGTAACGGTATGCAGTGAATGTCATATTCTCTATAACGGTCTACATACTTAATGCTATAGAATACTCTCCATTAAGTGTTACCGGGTGACAGGCATTTATCTCGCCTTTATGAATATTATTCGCTTCAGGAACAAACAGGATTGTTGCCTTCGAACCTGATTGTCTTCTGCCTTCAGCTGCACGTGTCGCTTTACTATGCGAGTATTTAATATGTACATATTTTACCCTATACAAGAATAACCTAGAGTAAGTGAAAGCGGTATGGAGAATGAGTCCTTTGACTAACAATGCAAGTCATTATGTTCCAAAATTTCGATAAATAAAAAGTATTAAGAAAGTAGTGGACTGGTCATAGCAATTTACCGGAAAGCGATTATTTCTTTGTCGTCATCAGTTTAAATGGATAAATTCTCCTGTATAAAAAGTGGGGATGAAAGTATGAAACAGGTGATGCAGGTACCATTACATTGACATGCCAGCTTCACTGATAATATTTTTGCCCCTGTTTTTGCATCTTATTACATCAATTGCCATCACACAATTCAGTAAATAAAGAAATATTTTGAGGCATTTTCGAGGCCCAAATTGTCATGCCATGTCTGCTCTAATGAACATCTATTTGCCCCCGTTTGCACATTATTACATCAATTACCATCACATATTTTACTAATAAGCGAAACTTTGAGAATTTTCAAGGCCCAAAATGCAGGTTGCCACGTGGAACCAAAATTGCTTCTTCAGTTTAAAGTTCCACATTGATTATGGTGGGCCCACTAAATTCTTATTGCTTTACTTATTAGATATCATTTTTATGCACGTAGTATTTAGTACCGCACTCTATTTTTCAGCTCTTACAAGTTGTATTTTATAGTTTTATTTTATGTAACTTTTGAATATTTATGTACTTTATCTCACGATCCCAATTTTCTATCTTAGGGTGTCGTGATGACACATATTCTCTAAGATTATGTAAGCCTAACATGCATGGAGAAATAGCGAAAATAATAATAAAACTTCAAGGTTAAACCATCTAAACTATCATAATATAACTCAACAGTATAGCCAGTAACAACTCCCTAAAACTTGGTGGAACAAAGTCATAAGCTCTACAAGAATGTATTAATAGTCTCGTAATGCAATATTATTTTGGAACAAGAAATAAAAAATAGAATGTCTAAAAACAGAAGGTGACTCTGAGGCCTGCGGACGTCGGGCAGGTATACCTTGAAGTCTCCAAAATCAGCTAGTCAATCAACCTCTAGCGTCCGGCACGGGCAGACGTACCTGGATATGCACAAAAATATGCAGAAGCTTAGTATGAGTACACCACAATAGTACCCAATAAGTATCAAGTCTAACCTTGGTAGAGTAGCGATGAGGCCATGTCAAGACACACACTAGGACATAATAAACAGAACAAAAATATAATAACACGTAATGGAAATGAATGATAACGAAGCAATTTAATATCGCAAACTAATAAAAGAATGGTAAGCATAAGATAACAAGAAGGAAGCAATTAATGAGAACCACAAATAGACAAATACAGACAAAACTGGTAAGACAAGGAAGAATATAAGCCACAAGAATTTGCTCAACCAATAACTCTTTTCAACATGAAATGCACAACAAGAACCACCATCGAGGTACCTCCTCGTATTACATATTGCAGAATCACAATCATAATTTTTCCTTATAACGCCACATGAGCCTTACATTTAGATAGTTTTTAAAATATTTTTTCCGAAATAGCTACACGTACTTTAGCCCACCTCATGTCGCCACGTGGCTTCAAGTAATTTCCTTACTAGCAACACGCACATAAATCCTTCATTATGCCGATGCATGCACATTAACCCCTATCCTTATACCGCCGCATGCACATCAATGTCACAATACAATAACAACTTGCACCACAAGTGCCCATATCCCACAACTAGCGAAAAATCAACAATATTAATATTTTCACTACAAATAGCCCATGGCTCAACCCCAACGTACACAAGAATCTCAACAATAACAAAACAAATGTGAATTTCTCAACAAGAAAGATATCTCAATAATTAACAACTTCACTTCGATATGATAACGACTTTCATAACTTCAACACCAATAACTCAACAACAAGATATTTCACGAAATAACAACTTCAAATAAAAGTAATTCAATAATTAAAGATGTAACAAGACAATAAGGACGGAAATAACTTCAAGTAAGCATATAAGAGAAAATTAACAAGTAAGAGGTAAAACAAATGTTAACAATATCAAATAAAGCATGTAAGGGTAGATTAACACATGTAAGAGTTGATTAAAAATGAGGGATATAACATATTATGACAATTCAATTAAAGGCATGGAAAGAGTCTAAATAATCTAAATCGATCAAATACCACATATAACCCGTATACCCACTCGTCACCTTGCGTACACGGCTTTCACACAATACGAATAGCACAATCAATCCCAAATTCTAAGAGGTAGTTATCCCACACAAATTTAGGCAAGATACTTATCTCAACTAGGCCAACTCAACTCTCTGAAATAGCTTTTCCCCTAAAATTCTCCTCCACACGGCTCAAATCTAGCCAAAAATGACTTAATATTATCAAACAATACAAGGAAAAACAATTACAATAGCTAAAGATTCGATCTTTACAACATTCCCAAAAGGTGAACAAAAGTCAACCCCGAGCTTGCCCGGTCAAAACCTGGGTCCAAGGATAGATTTGGACTACCCATAACTCCACGAGTCCATATATGTGTTTTGTTTTCAAATTCGAGTCCAAATGGACTCTCAAAAGTCAATTCTTTATTTTTTTCAAAATCCTAACAAAATTTCTCAAATTTTCACTTTGATTCACATAAATTTGATGTTAAATCTAAGATATATTCATGAAATATAGTTGGAAATTGATTAGAATTACTTACCCAAAGTTTGTATATGAACATCTCCTCTCTAAATCGCCTTCTACCGAGCCTAGATTTCTAAAATATGATAAAACGATATGAAATCCCGACTTTCTAATCTTTTGTTCAGTTGTAGATGTTGCATTTATGACACTGGGTTTATAATTGTGAAGCCTCGCAGTTGAGAAGAAAGGCCCGTAATTGCGATAACTAATACACTGAGGAAATGTCACGATTGCGACTCAGGCTTCGCAAATGCAAAGTGTGTCCTCCTCACAAATGCGAGAAAAGCTTCACAAATGCGAACTGTCCTACCCAGGCCCATACTTCACAAATGCGAACTAGGCATCGCATTTGCAATACCTGTCCCTCCCCTGCAATTTTCGCAATTGCGAAATTGGTGCTCGCAATTACAACATCAGAGTACCAGCACACCAGATTTTCTGTTTTAAGTCCAAAACATTCCGAAACATGTCTGAAACTCATCTGAGCCCTCTGGGCTCCAAACCAAACATCCACACAAATCTAAAAACATCATAAAAATTTGCTTGCGTGATCAAAACACAAAAACAACATCTAGAACTACGAATCGGATACTAAAACGCATGAATTTCAAAGTAAACTTCAAGAACTTCTAGAATTGCAACCAAGCATCTGATTCCTTTCAAATCAACTCCAAATGATACCAAATTTTGCAGACAAGTTCTAAATAATATAACGGACCTATTACAAGACTCAAAATCCAGTTGTGAACCTGATATGCAAAAGTCAACTTACGGTCCAACTTCTAAACCTCAAATTGTCAATTTTCGGCAAAATAACACAAATCAACCTATGGACCTTCGAAATTCCGGGCATACGCCCAAATCTAAAATCACGATAGAAAACTATCACAGTCATCAAAATACCGTTCCAGGGTCATTTTCACAAAAGTCAAAGTTTGGTCAACATTTCTAACTTAAGCTTCTAAGTCAAGAACCAAAGGGTCTAAATCAACCCGAAATCTTCACGGAACAAAACCAATCAACCCCTCAAGTCATAAAACCTAAATTACACATGTGTGAAGCATCATAAGGGGAAACGGGGCACAATGACACAAAACGACTGGTCGGGTCGTTACATTCTCCCCTTCTTAGAACAAACATTCGTCCTCGAATGTGCATAAAGACATGCCTGAAGTGATGAAAAAGTGAGGATAACGACTCTGCATATCGTACTCGGTCTCCCAGGTTGCCTCCTTGACCAGATGACCCCTCCATTGAACCTTCACTGAAGCAATTTTCTTTGATCTCAACTTCTGGACCTGTCTGTCCAAGATAGCCACTAGCTCTTCAATATAAGTCAAATCCTTGTCCAATTAGACTAAGCTGAAGTCTAATACATGGGATGGATCACTATAGTACTTCCAGAGCATAGAAACATGGAACACAGGGTGAACCACCAATAGGCTGGGTGGCAATGCAAGCTTGTAGGCCACCTCCCCGACTCTCTCAAGGATCTCAAAAGGACCGATATACTTAGGTCTCAACATCCCTTCTTCCTGAACCTCATTACACCCTTCATGGGTGAAACTCGAAGCAAAACCATCTCTCAAACCATGAACGCAACATCACAAACTCTCCGATCAGCATAACTTTTCTGCCTAGACTGAGTTGTACGAAGCCGATCTTGCATCAACTTGACTTTCTCCAAGGCATCTCGAACCAAATTTGTGCCCAACAATATAGCCCCACCCGGCTTAAACCAACCAACTAGAGAACGACACCGTCTCCCATACAGGGCCTCATAGTGAGCCATCTGAATACGCGATTGGTAGCTGTTGTTGTAGGAAAACTCTACAAGTGGTAAGAACTAATCCCAAGAACACCCGAAATATTTAACATAGGCACGAAGCATATCCTCTAATATCTGAATGGTGCGCTCGGACTACCCGTCCGTCTGGGTGTGAAATGTTGTACTCAACTTAACTCGTGTGCCTAACTCACGCAGCACAGCTCTCCAGAATTGCAAGGTAAACTGTGTGCCCCGGTTAGAGATGATGGATACCGGCACGCCATGAAGTCAGACAATCTTGCGGATATAGATCTGAGCCAACTGCTCTGAAGAATAGGTTCAGTTTCAAATTTCTTCAAAGTTCGTGGGAGCCCAACAACGAAGTCCATGGTAATACGCTCTCACTTCCAATCGGGAATCTCAAGTCTTTGAAGCAAACCGCCTAGCCTCTGATGCTCATACTGCACCTGTTGACAATTTAGGCACCGAGCCACATACTCCCCTATATCTTTCTTCATTCTCATCCACCAGTAGTGTTGCCTCAAATCCTGATACATCTTAGTTGCACCCAGATGAATGGAGTACCATAACTGTGGGCCTCCTACAGGATCAACTCACGCAACCCATCCATATTGGGCACATATAATTGGCCCTGCATCCGCAACACCCTGTCATCTCCGATAGAAACCTCCTTGGAATCGCCGTGCTGTACCATGTCCTTAAGGACAAGCAAATGGGGGTCGTCATACTGAAGCTCTCTGATGCGATCATATAAAGAAGACCAAGAAACCACACAAGTAAGAACCCCGATGGGCTCCGAGACATCCAATCTCATAAACTAATCTCGCAAACTGATTGGACAAGGCCTGAACATCCAAGGCTAGTGGCCTCTCTGCTGTCGGTAGATATCCTAAACTGCCCAAACTCTTCTCCTTTCTACTCAAGGCATCAGCCACCGTGTTGGCCTTCGCGAGATGATATAGAATAGTGATATCATAGTCTTTAAGAAACTCTAATCATCTCTGCTGCCGCAAGTTAAGATCTTTTTATTTGAACAGATGTTGGAGACTCTGGTGGTCGGTATAGATCTCACATGGGACACCGTACAAATAGTGCCGCTAAATCTTCAATGCATGAACAATAATTGCCAATTCCAAGTCGTGGACCGGATAATTCTTCTTATGGACCTTCAACTACCTGAAGGGCCTTATGGATCTGATCGGAGTGACTCAACGCAAGCAATAACTCTTAAGGGACTTATGGATCTGATCGGAGTGACTCAAGGTCATTATCCTTCGATTATCATTATGTAATTGTGTTTGTATCAATTGTCTGAGAGTCAACAATGATCATAAGAAGACATTAGATTCAAAGGCTATCAAGGAGAGAAGTGATCCTGACAAAGAAAAATAAGAGCCATGAACTATAACAATATGAAACAATGAGGTTCACAAGCTTTAATCTTGAGAAAAGAGTTCCTTTTGAAGTAACGGCATTATGGTTACATTCTTGGTAGATTATGCCAAAAGAAAGGAAGAGTGAGCCTTAACATACCTTTGTTGTTTACTTAATGAATCAACGCATACCTTTCTGAAGACTTCAATCTAAATTAAGACAATAAAACTTGTAGTTAATGACACATAAGGACTTACAAACATGTTTCTAAGCTAGTAGGTCACTCATAGAAAATCGGACAGCATTTCCCCTATAAAATTCAACTTCCATCAAACTTAAACCAGCATTAAAACAATACGAAAAACATAAAAAATAACATACCTAATCTACTACATCAAGAACCAACCAAAACCTAGCTCAAACCCTTCTAAAATAGTACATACGCACAAACACCTCAAACATACTTCGACCTCCACTTTGAATTCATAGTTTTTACATGTTTTCTTTTTCATTTCCCTTAATTGATACATGAACAAGTTTAAAAAGAGCAGCCAAAATATAATAATGTTATATTCCATAATTTTCAGCCATCACAAATCATATTTAACACCTCAAAATAGCCCAACAAAATAGTAGCCATATCTTAGGCTATTTCAATGCTATTTTGTAGTATTTTGCTTCAAACAACCTCACCAATACTTGTAAAAGCTTAAGCATAAGCAAGGAAATAATATACATACCTTATACAGTAATTACAACTCGAAATCCAAGCTCTTCTTAGCTCACAACAACCATTAATGTCATCACAACATTTAGAAGCGCTTTCTGCTACCTTTACGGGGTTCTTGATGTTAGATGTACGTGGTTTACCTTAGAAATTATCCTTAAACCTTTGAGAGATCTTAGATAGCCTTTGGAGAGATATGGGGTGTGCTATGGTCGAAAAATGAGAGAGATAATGGCTTCCCTCGTTATTATAACAAAATGATAAGCTTCCACCGCCTAGGTGGGTCTCATAGGAGCTGCATGTGCAGTCTCACGAAAACATGAATATCTGTCTATTCCGATATTATATCGATGAACGTCTTAATGTGTTGGAAAACTGAATCGTAGATCCTAAATTTGGTGGGTAGAGCACCCCGTAAATACAAGTACAATGAGAGAAAAGCTCAGTAACATTATACCCAAACCTTCATACATGTGATATGCATGGTTTTTATTTACTCGTGAACTTGAAAATAGCCTTGATCTTCGAGTTTATGTCGACTAAATCATGACACACTTTAACGTGTCAAAATGTGGGATGTCATAGGGATTCGTTTCCCTCCCCCTACATCTAATTATGTGCACGGATAGGCTCTCTAGGTAGATTGACCATGAAGTTGACTTAACCAATTGGTTTCCAATTTCAATCAGTTCACACCTTTTCTTTGCTGGTGACCTTACTCTTTCTGCCAGAGCCAACAGAAAGAATTATGAAACCATTTGGAGAACTCTCAATGCTTTCAATTCAATCTCTGGACAGAAGGTCAATATGACCAAGTCCAAAGTTAACTTCTCCAAAAATGCTAATCATGCTGACTTAAAACTATTCTCTAACATACTGGGCATTAAAGCCAGTAACAATATTGGCAAGTACCTGGGCTTTCCCATCTTTCACAAGAGATCCACATATAGTGTCTTCCAATTCATTATTGACAACATGAATACTAAGTTGGTTGGCTAGAAAATTAGGTTCCTTAACATGGTTGGGCGTACCACTTTGGCCAAGGCTAGCCTTGGTAGTATCCCTAGTCATGTGATGCAGTTCATAAAGCTCCCAGTAGCACCTCCAATAGGATCAACAAAATTCAGAGGGATTTCATATGGGGTACTACTTTTGAGAAGAGGAAGATGTACATATTCAGGTGGGATGTCATTACCAGATCCAAGCCACTTGGTGGCCTTGGCATCCAAAAAGCAGAGTTGAAGAAAATGGCATGCCACTCAGGCCTTTCTTGGAGGCTTTTTCACACGCCTGACACCTTGTGGGCTAAAACCTTTATTGCTAAACACTGAAAACCCTCATCTAGGACTTGGCAGAGCATTCTTGATGGTTGGAGAGTCTGTAATAAAGCTTCCAGATGGGTGGTTAATAAGGGGAATAGAGTTAACTACTAGAAGAAAACCCCCATAGATACCCTTATCAGTGGCCCCAAACTAAATGGGGAGGACTGCATCAAGATATCCTCTCTTTTTAGCAATGGAAAGTGGAACTTGGAGAACCTCTCCTTCCCCATTCCTGAGACACTGGAACACACTATCAATAACACTTTCATCAATGATAACTCTCAAAAAGAGGACAAACTCACATGGAGTTTCACTGTTAACTCTGGAGGAGTAACCCTCAACTTAGGCCGACGAGGCCTATCTGCAAGCTGACAATACCAATCAAGGACGACGAGGCCACCATAAATATCTACAACCAGCAATACCAAACTAACATGTACATAGGGTTGGCAAAGCCACAATACTGATATACAAAATATACAGGACTCGTCTACCAGCCTCTAGAGATAAATGAACTATATCATGATTGGGACAGTGCCTCGACCTACCCATCAAACCTATATATATAAAATAGATTCCAAGGTCTAGACCTGGTAACTCCGAGGAAGTGGAGTGATAAATGATAAAAAATGCATGTTTCTGAGTATGTTTGCATATAATTTCTTATGTGAATTGAGGGATATTTTATGTTTATATATATAATATGCTCATGAATTTGGATGGATGTTTGCAAGAATTGGATGATTCGATGCAAAAAGAGTAGAGATGCAAGACTTGGGAGCGTGCCACAATTCGTGCATTGCATGAAAGTACGCACGAAATGGCCTAGCGAATGAACAAAAAAATAGTGCAGTATGGAGGTTGGAACTGGACCTGGCACGCGAAAGAACGAAGAAGAAAAAAAGAAATAACTGGGAGCGTGCTAGAAGTCGCGCATTGCACCAACTCTAGCAAGCGACTCAGCGTGTCCTTTTCGAATTAGGAGAGATCAAGGACGCCCCACATCAATCCTAATTGATATAAATACATTACAAAATGTCCTTTTGAAGGGAGAGACACTACACTAGGGTAAGACAATACCCAAGGAGGCAAGAATACGCGAGAATCAAGTAGGAAGGTTGAACCACGAGTTTTTCCCCTTCTTCTTCCTATTTTTCATTGTTGGTTATGATTTTTAGTATTGTAGTTTTATATACTATTATGAATAGCTAATTTATTATCTAGAGTTTTGATGGAACCTCTTGGAGGTTGAATTCTTGTTATGTTTTAATATAATTTAACCTTTGGATTTATCTGCTTGTTCAACTACGTGCTTATTTCAGTTGACTGAATGGCCATCAGTTGACTGTGCCTATTTATTATGTGTTGCTTGATAAAGGATACATATTTAGGTGGTTGTTGAACAATATCACTCCTAAGGTATATGAGAGATCAATACAGCGGGTTTAAAAGCAAGATTAGAGATAATAAAGCTTTGACGTGATCCTAGTGAGCGGTGAAAAAATACGAGCTAGCGTAATTCGAGAGAATATGCCTAGTACATTATTGTAGTTGCTCGAGAGAGAATTACATAATTCGAGTGCTCATGATTAGTAGAGAATACTTAGACAAAATTGTAAGAGACGTAGCGGGAAGGATTCCGACAATTGGGAAAATCATAACTCTAGGCCTCCTTAATTTTGTCTCCAATCCTTAGTTTCTTTGGTTGATAAATTTCTACTGCTTTTTGATAATCATTAGTTAATTAGTTTAAGTAACTTAGAAAGCTTTCCCTCTTGGTGATATTGAACAGTTATAGTAAAACCTTAGTTCTCTGTGGGATTCGACTATGGGCTCTTAGACTGGATTATATTTGCAACGACCACTTATCCTTTTTAGGACTAGAGTTGGACGTTATCAAATTTTGGTGTCGTTGCCAGAGAACTAACGGTGTAGTTGTAGCTGTAAATATTGCTAGTTTCAAGTTTGAACTTTTATTTTATTTTGTTTTTATTTTTAATTTAAGAAATATGACATCTTGGAATTATGAGAGTTTAGGTGTTGGTAATTCTACTTTTTATTTTTATACATATTGCGAAGGAAACCACTCGTGGCAGAATTATCAAAATGTTCTTGAGAGCGAGTTATGTGTACTAACTCAATCTTATGTGTGTAATGCGTGTGATATGTGTAGTGTTCAAGATGGTCACTTTCATGGTTATGCTTATATTTATTATCCTCCCCCAATCCCTTACTATGATGGTTCTACTTTTTCTTGTGAAGTTAATAGGAACAAAGAGCCCAGGGATGATGACCTGAAAGAGATCAAGGATATGCTAAGGTTCCTTGTGGAACAAAATAATGACACACAATTACGGATACAAAGGCAAGAGGAAATTATTCACAACTTGAATGCCCAATTGAGTCAAATGGTAGAAGCTTTGAATGTTCAGCAACTCAATATGGTGGATAATAGCCGAAAACAATATGAATTAGAGTCAGCAGTTGACACTCTGGTAGAGGAGGTTAGAGTAGAATACCAACAACCGAGCCAACTAGAATTTGAGGATGCCTACGTTGAAGACGTGATACTAGAGTCAGCAAAGGATAGTAAGGATACAAATTTTGTTGATTCTAGTGTCATTGTTGTTGAGGATGTTGAAAGTCCTAAAGTTTATGTATTTGAGCACATTGGTCCTCACTCCAAGCATTTTTCCACATTGTGTTTGGATAATGATATGAAAATAGAGTCATCCGAGCCAATTGAGGAATCAAGGAATGAGGAACCAGGTCCCTACATTCTGGAATTGTTTGTGCTAGAAAGACAGGATTACGTACCTCATCTAGAGGTGAAGAAGTGTAGAATAGTACAGTGTTTGTTTGGGCCAACTACATTTGTTCCACCACCCCTGGAGTATAACCAAAAACTTGAAGCAAAACTTGAGGTTCAATTCATAAGCTCAAGGTGGAGACAGGAAATGGGTCACGTCGTGCCGTGACGTTAAATCAGGTGCTTGTTGAGAGGCAGCCTGATTTTACTGCTTTCTTTTATTTTTAATTTATTCTTAATTCTTTTATTGTATTATTTTTGTATTGTCATTTTTTATTTTCTAGGAGCATGGGAAGTAAAGCTATTGGAAGGATACCACAGCAAGCCAGATCGTTGGAACTAAGTGTGGGGTACCCACACAAAGGGTCATGCCTGGGAGAAGTCTGAGTACCCCATGAGCTACTAATGCTTCGGCTTTTGGACTACCAGGGAGTTTCTTTTACCCTCTTGTATTTATGGGTGTGCATTGGGGACAATGCACAATTTTAAGTGTGGGGTGAAGAGACTGTTTGGATGATTTCCTATGCTATTTTAGTTTTATTTTTTTTATGTGTGTTGAAGAAAAATATAATAAGGTAGAAATAATTCCTCTTGGTTTTTCTTATGGCCACGGTTCTTTTCCAAAAGATGACTTTTTGAACCGGGTAGTAGTTTCTTTTGTAGGTAAACTTTTCAAAAAAAAGAAAGTTTTGGACTTTTCCCTACGATGGACTTCCTAGACAGTTTTTTTGAGGGTTTAAAGTCTAAACAAAAATATATAAAAAAAGATTTTTTTTTCTTTTTTTTCAACTGATAATGGAATAGGAATAACTTGAGTGTCTATGTTTTTGACATGATTTATATCGGGGCTTAGAGGTGCAGCATTTGCACTGAGTACTTTCTTCTTGGTTCTTGTGACTATATGCCTTGAGAATATGTGTGACTTCCTTTTGACGCTTGGGCTCGTTTATTGACTCTTGTTGTTACTTCCTAGTGTTTGGATTATATGATGACTGTGCTAGTTGCTTTAACTTGAGAGCCGAGTCTGAGCCGTCCTGAGTAAGTCATGTGCATTGTGTGAGGTGAGATTTTTGTTGTACTCTGTGTCATCCCTTTTTAGTCTAGAACTTCCCACGTGTGTGAGTCGAAGCGAATTGATTAAGTCATGTGAGTGTAGGAAATGATATAGGCATTTCTTTGATTGACCCTTGAGCTTATTTGCCTACCAGTGATAACGTTCGTAGTCAGCCTTTTGAGCCTATAGACCTTTTTCTTTGGCTCCCACATTACAAGCCAACCCCTATTTTGTTCTAAATCATATTTTCTTCACCCTTTACCTTCGAAAGCATTTAAGTTGCTGAAAGAGTAAAGAAAGAGATTGGGTAGCTTTTGAGTGGAACCATAGAAAGTCCAACAAGGTGCATTTGTGGGTAAAAGCCTTACTAGCCGGAAATACCAAATTAAGGAAAGTGTGAAAAAAAATACAAAAGAAACAAAAAAAATGAAAAATGAACGACACCTCACATATCTTTATCCGGGCTAGTGAGTATCTATATTTTGATGTGCTTAATGAAGAAGGGATTAATTGTGTATGGTTTCACGGCAAAACATTGAATTAGTCATCATAAGAATGTTCTTGAAAGTGAATTGTGGTGTATTAAAGTTCTTAGGAGGGTTAGTCACTATTTTCCTATATATATATATATATATATCCTACTCGTCTTTTAGCCTACATTACAACCTATAAAGTCCTACTTGATCCTAGATTTTACCAGTTTAAATTAGTCGAGTCTTACACTACGGTTAAACCTATGGTACAAACTTGGGTTGCATATGAGTTTCTTTGCGAGAGTGAGCGAGTTCTTTCATTATATGAGTCCTTAAATTATACTTGAATTCATATTTGAGTGTGCGGACTAATTACTCTCTTTGCTTTGTTGGTGAGGGCACATGCTTTACGATGGATTGGTAAAGAACTCATATCTTTAGTTGGCACAAGAAGCGAGTCATATAGAGGAATGTAGTGGAGTTAATTTTTGAGGCTAGGATGTTAGAAGAGTCACACAGATATATTAAATAGTCTTGGCATTGGTCTAAAAATGAGGAGAGTAAGAAGAGTCCTTATGTCGGGTTCTAAGTGTTGATATAAAGCATTGTCATTGGTGTGATGCTTGAGTATGTTTTGAAATATATGTTTTACCTATGTACTTAATTTTAAGTTGCTCGAGGACGAGCAAGAGTTTAAGTGTGGAGTAATGATAAATGATGAAAAATGCATGTTTCTGAGTATGTTTTGTCACGCCCCAAAACCGAGGAGCGCGACCGTCGCTCAGTCGAGTAAACCTGGTCGAGCAAGCCTCTTAGATTCTTTCTACCCAATTCACCCATGATCAAGAAAATACATGATTTCATAAATTATACATCAGGAAGTTCATACATACGATGCTAAATCATATGATTAGCCATTGCGTCTTTAAGTCTCAAAATACATATTTCTTATAGATCGAATGGAACAAGTGATCAAACACAACATAACTAGTTTAACATTCCCAACACCCATATACAACCCACATAGTGTCTAAGGAGCCTCTAAAGATACAAAAGAGAGTAAAGATGGTGCCGGCAACAAGGCCCCGGCTATACCTCAAAAAGTGACCACAATATAAACAAAAGGTACAATACATGACCCCGGAATGAAATGGGGCTCACCAAGTCTGCTGGGAAGATGATGATGTACCACTAACTGCGATCAACATTGTCTGCTATGTAACCACCTGCATCCATTTAAAGATGCAGCGCCCCCGACAAAAGGGACGTTAGTGTCGTCGAATAGTACTAGTATGTAAAGCTAAAACACCATCCCAATAGAATGGACAATAATACAAGGGGAAAAACAGTCATGAGTTCAATAAGATCTTCAAAACAATACTAAAACATCAAGTAAGGATCACATAAGTTCTCAAGTCAATTTCCATCTTATTAGGTTGGGTAATCTTTAGTGTCATATGCCACATTCCATAATACCACCGTGTTCTTACACAAAGTCTGATCTCGATCCCGATCGGCTAGGTCATCTCATTTGAGACATCAACAATATTCACAATTTCAATTATCATATCCAGCACAGTTACCACCATGTGTGCGGCATGGCGTCCGATCACGGCCTGATCGGCTAGGCCATCTCACTTGAGACATCAACCATAACCACTATTTCAATTATCTCACATCATAATTCTTTCATATTCTTTCGATTCATTGGCACTAGTGATCACGATTACAAAATCATTCTTGGTACTTGGTCGTATTTCATAATTCCAGTCCCCTTTCTCCACATTCAAATATCATTATCATAATTATTATCAACAACAATAAGGCTTCCCGTTCAAGACGTTAAGTTCACATAACACAGCAAATTTGGGAATCTTAGGCACATAGAGGCTTTTCATACAATTTGGCATAACAGCCTTTATTTCGATCTTGACATGAAGTCTTAACATTTCTAACACATATTCCACATTTTGAACATATCCTCAAATGGCAAGATGACATGATGAAGCATTTAGAATAAATATTTAACATATATCCTTCGAGACAACCACGTTAGGAATAGCCAATTCAATAATGATCAAGGTCTTACTTCAATTACATGAACACCGTGGGATTCGATTCTAAGAAGAAGGGGGTTTATCCATACATACCTCAATCCGTCCCTTAATGATACTACAATGATCTACTACACTAAGCAACTTCAATCTACAATGACAACATCCAATGGAACCAATATTAGTAAAAAATTCCATAGTTTAGGCCATTTAGGCATTTTATCAAACACCTAGTAGGCATGAATCTCTACATCTCTTACCCATAGAATTAGTTCATCCAATTACTACCATTTACCAATAATTTATCCCACCATCATTCTTAAACAATTCATAACTCCCAACATCACATACATGACCATCCATCCTTACTCAACTAATAAAATTCCATCAAATAATCACCTTTTAATCTCTACAATGGTTATGTATTTAAATTGGGAACTTATGGCTTTCAATCACCATACCATAAGTTCCAATACTTAGTTCATACTCATATTCTCATAATATATTGCAAAACCCTCCTTTGAGTTCTTGAAGAAATTTCTTGAAGATCTATGTATTTTATGGAGGATTGAGTTAGTTTTAGGGTGGAATTGATGGAATGAATCACAAAATTAGTAGGGATTACTCACCTTGAAGGTGGGGGGAGTTGGAGGTCTTGAGAGAGTGGAGGAAAACCCCAAAGTTCGGCCCAAAAAAATGGGGTAAAATGAACCCCGAATGAGTATATAGCGTTATGGGCGCCACAGGTGGCGTAGGGCGCTGCCTGTGGCGTTGGTTCTAGTACCTAAAAGAAATCCCAGCGCCAGGGACAGTGCCCTGTGCTACCCTAGGCGCTGGCGACGGGAAATGGTTTTTCTAACACGGGAATGGGCATAACTCTCTCATACGATGTCCGAATTAAACGATTCTTTTTGCTATGGCTCCAAAATTTCAATAAGGGTCTAATACGTCAATCAAAACTTAATATGGAGC
The DNA here is from genome assembly GCF_000390325.3 of Nicotiana tomentosiformis. Taxonomy (NCBI): domain Eukaryota; kingdom Viridiplantae; phylum Streptophyta; class Magnoliopsida; order Solanales; family Solanaceae; genus Nicotiana; species Nicotiana tomentosiformis. The sequence continues at coordinate 80,261,242 of NC_090818.1, forward strand.
TTGTTTTCTTAATGTGATACCACATATACTCGAAGAAACGACGTCGTTGAAACACTTTTGATATCAAAATAATGCGGTTCCACCCCATAGGTCTCCTTTGATACTCGAATGCATTATTCCCGAATACTGTTGTCGCACTTTAAAATATTAAATTAGGAAATTTTAATGGGTCCTTACATTCTCCCCCGCTTAAGATCATTCGTCCTCGAATGTGGGTTAGAATCCGCCATAGACACCCAGTGTGACTTAAATCCTCATCCACACTCCAATAGTTCCCAATTTTACTAACTCCATAAATTTCCAAAAATTTCGCCAGAGTCTCCCCTGTGACTGAGCCTATCCACCTGTCAGAGAATACCAGAAACCAATCCTACAACATATACATAATCCGATGACTATAACATGAAAACAACACCAACCGTGGCCTCATAAGCAAAATATATTACCAGAAAAGGAACACCCTTAGCATAAGTTGTACAAATAATATGTAATTCACAGGGAACAATTTCATAGAATGATTACATAGCTATTCAAACAAATAAGGGTACTTCTTCTTGATTTCTTCCTCAGCCTCCCATGTGGCCTCTTCAACCTGCTAGTTTCGCCATAACATTTTCACGGAGGCAATTTTTTTATTACATAACTTTCGGACTTGCCGATCAATAATAGAAATTGGAATCTCTTCATAAGTCAATTCTTCATTAACCTCAATAGTCTCTACAGGAACAATGAGTGTCGGGTCTCCAACAACTTTCTTCAACATAGACACATGAAATACCGGGTGCATTAACGACATCTCAGGTGGTAGCTCAAGCTTGTACGCTACCTCACCAGTCCTCTGAATGATTTTGTACGGTCCGACATACCTCGGACTCAATTTCCCTTTCTTACCAAATCGCATTACACCTTTCATGGGGGAAACCTTCAAGAATACCCAATCATCTTCTTTGAACTCTAAATCCCTACGACGAACATCTGAATAGGACTTCTGATGACTCTGAGCAGTCTTCAACTGCTCCCTAATGATTTTAACTTTTTCCATAGCATGATGCACGAGGTCTGACCCTATCAACTCTGCTTCCCCAATTTCGAACCACCCAATGGGAGATCTACATCTCCTTCTATATAAAGCTCGAATGGTGCCATATGAATGCTAGCATGATAACTATTGTTGTAGGCAAATTCTATGAGTGGTAAATGATCATCCCAAATATCTTTGAAGTCTAGAACGCAAGTACGCAACATATCCTCAAGTATTTGAATAGTCCGCTCTGCCTGGCCATCAGTCTGCGGGTGAAAGGCGGTACTAAGATTCACCTGAGTACCCAAACCTTGCTGAAATTTCTTCCAAAAATTAGCAGTGAATTGTGCTCCCCAATCAGAAATGATGGAAACCGGAGTGCCACACAGCCTGACTATTTCTTTGATATACAACTAAGCATATTGTTCCGCTGTATCAGTAGCCTTAACTGGAAAGAAGTGTATTGATTTCGTGAGTCGATCCACAATCATCCAAATTGAGTCAAACTTACGAGGAGTACGAGGTAATCCTATCACAAAGTCCATATTAATCATTTCCCACTTCCACATTGGAATTTCTATGTTCTGTGCCAACCCACCGGGCCTTTGGTGTTCGGCCTTCACTTGCTGATAATTTGGACATCTTGCCACAAAGTCCGCTACATTCCTCTTCATATCATTCCACCAGTAGACTTCCTTAAGATCATGATACATTTTCGTAGAACCCGGGTGCACAGAATACCTAGAGGTGTGAGCCTCTGTCATGATTCTTTCCCGGAGACCATCTACATTTGGAACACATAGACGCCCTTGGCACCTTAGTGTACCATCACCCATGCCAAGAGAAAAGGCCATGGTCTTATGTTTATGAATCCCCTCTTTCAATTGCGCCAACAATGGATCGTTGTATTGCTTCTCCTTAAATTCCACCACAAGGGATGATTCAGTCCTATTTTGTACAATCACCCCTCCTTCACTAGAGTCCGCAAGACGAACTCCCAAACTAGCCAATCGGTGAACTTCCTTGGCCAATGGCCTTTGATATGCCTCCAAGTGAGCCAAACTACCCATAGATGTTTGGCTAAGAGCATCCACCACAACATTGGCCTTTCCCGGGTGATACAGGATATCAATGTCGTAGTCCTTGAGTAACTAAAGCCATCTTCTCTACCTCAGATTAAATTACTTCTGCTTGAAAATATATTAAAGGCTCTTATGATCCGTGAATATATCCACACGGACCCCATATAAATAATGATGCCAAATTTTCAATGCAAATACCACCGCCGCAAGTTTTAAGTCATGTGTTGGATAGTTCTTTTCATGATTCTTGAGTTTCCTAGAAGCATAAGCTATCACCTTGCCTTGTTGCATTAATACACACCCAAGCCCAATTCTTGAAGCATCACAATATACCACAAATCCATCTGCACCCTCTGGCAAGGTCAACACCGGTGCCATAATCAATCTTGCTTTCAATTCCTGGAAACTCCTTTCACATGCATCTGACCACTGGAACTTAATTGCCTTCTGCGTCAATTTAGTCAATGGAGAGGCAAGGGTAGAAAACCCCTCCACAAACTTTCTGTAACATCCAGCTAAGCCTAAGAAACTGCAAATCTCAATTGGAGTTGTAGGCCTCGGCCAATTCTTTATAGCTGAAATTTTCTGAGGGTCAACCTTAATCCCTTCACTAGAGACGACATGACCCAAGATTGTGATAGATTCAAGCCAAAATTTACACTTTGAAAACTTTACATATAACTGGTGCTGATGTATGGTTTGCAGAACTACCCTAAGATGATCAGCATGGTCCTCTCGACTTCGTGAGTATACAAGAATATCGTCAATGAACACTGTCATAAAGGAATCGAGGAACGGCTTGAAAACTCGATTCATAAGATCCATGAAGGCTGTCGGGGCATTTGTTAGCCCAAAAGACATCACGAAAAATTCAAAGTGCCCATATCGGGTTCTAAAAGCTATTTTCGGAACATCCTGCTCCCTGATCTTCAATTGGTGATACCCAGATCGTAAATCAATTTTGGAGAAGTACTTAGCACCTTGCATTTGGTCAAACAAGTCATCTATCCTTGGCAGTGGGTACTTTTTCTTGATCGTGACCTTGTTGAGCTGCCGATAATCAATACACATTCTCAGTGACCCATCTTTCTTTCTTACAGAAAGGACCGGTGCGCCCCAAGGCGACACACTTTGCCGGATAAAACCCTTTTCTAACAAGTCTCTCAATTGTTCCTTTAGCTCCTTTAATTCTGTCGGTGCCATTCTGTAGGGTGGAATAGATATAGGATGCGTGTCTGGCATCACATAAATCCCAAAATCAATCTCCCTGTCTGGTAGGATCCAGGGAGTTTATCCGGAAAGACTCCCAGAAATTCATTTACAACAGGCACGGACTTAAGTGTAGGTGCCTCAGCATCGGTGTCCATAACCCGGACCAAATGGTAAATACACCCCTTGTTGATCATTTTTGTGGCCTTAAGGTAAGAAATAAACCTACCCTTCGGCACTACATCATCACCCTTCCACTCAATAACTGGCTCATTTGGAAATTCGAACCTAACAGTTCTAGTTCAGCAATCAAGCTTGGCAAAACATGAATAAAGCCAATCCATCCCCATTATCACATCAAAATCGACCATTATCAATTCAATAAGATCGGCCACGGTGTCCCGACCATGCAACGTGACTACACAATCCCTATAAACACGCGCGGCCAAAATAGACTCACCAACCGGAGTAGATATAGAGAATGGCTCATGAAGCTGTTCCGATTCTATCCCAAATTCCATAGCAACATAAGTAGTGACATATGACAAAGTGAAATCGGAATCAATAAGAGCATATACATCATGAGATTGGATAGTCAATATACCTGTGACAATATCTGGAGAAGCCTCTACACTCTGGCGACCACTCATAGCATAGAAACGGCTGGGTCCTCCTGAACCTTGCGCACCACCCCTAGCTGCACCACGCCCTGCTGGTGATGGAGTGCCTCGAGCTGGAGGGAGTGCTGAAGATATAGCAGCTGCAGAACTGGATGGATGTGTTGTGCCCCTGCCCGCACCCTGGCGAGATGCACGACACTCCCTCTGAATATGACCCCTCAATCTGCACCCGTAATATACTGGTAGGTCCATGTAGCAGATTTCCAAATGCATCCTCCCACATTTAGGGCATGGGGCCCTTCGCTGCTACTAGAATCCCCCTCCTGATTGGCCCTACTGGTGGGGTCCCATGCTGCCCTGATTGGGCCTGAAAGGACTCGCCTACTGCTGACTAGCCCCTGCTGGCGGTGCACTGGCTGAAGACTGAGCAAAAGACTGGGATGGCCCTGATGACCCTCCCCTGAAAGCTAATCTTCCCCCACCAAATGACTCCCAAAAGTTGCCCGCGGATCGGGCCTTGCTGGTACCCTCTCGCTCCCTTCTGTTCTTCAACTTACGGTCCTTTATAGCTTGAGCAAATGCTATTATTTTTCCATAGTTCATATCTGAATTCAAGGCAGCTGTAGCAGCCTCATTGATAACCAAGGGGCTAAGGCCCTACACAAACCGGTGCACTCTAGCCTCCATAGTAGGCAATATTAGAATGGCATATTTTGACAGGCGCGCGAACTCCATGTGATACTCCCACACACTCCTACTCCCTTGCTTAAGATTCTCAAACTCTGTGGCACGAGCTTCCCTAGTCTCAGCCGGAAAGAAATGGTCCATGAAAGAGTCAGCAAACTCGCTCCACCTTGCTGGAGTGCTCCCCTCCTCCCGAGAGTCCTCCCACAGCTCAAACCAAGAATAGGCCACCCCTTTCAGGCGGTAAGCGGCCAACTCCATTGCCTCTGTTTCAGTAGCGCGCATAACCCAGAGAGTCTTGTGCATCTCATCAATGAAGTCCTGTGGGTCCTCCTCGGGATTAGCACCCGTGAACACTGGAGGATCCAACTGAAGAAACTTGTTCACCCTGGAACCACTAGAATCCCCTTGTTGCTCAGAAGAAGTGGGTGCAACATTTGATCTCTGGGCTTGAGAAGCCACTATCTGTGTCAGCATTTGAATAGCTCCCCTAAGATCAACATCAGAAACACCAGAATCGGAAGCTAAGACTGGAGGTGGAACTGGTATATCAGTTGGAGCGATCGTTGTACCCTCCGTAGGCGTAGGGACAGGTGCAGTCTAACCAGTTGTAGCAGAGTCAGGCAGTGTAGTAATTGGAGGAAGGTTCTCACTCCTCAGGTGCTCACCCGCATCATCAATTATATGGTCAACTGTCACTCCTGCGGTGACATTAGCTCTTTGGCCAGTTCTTGCCTTCTTCTTAGGTGCCATGTACTGAAAGTTAAAGTAAAGCACGAGTTAAAGGAGGAAATATCTTACAATTAGCTTGATCGCACGATCGAGAACATGAAAGAAGGGTATTATTCCTAAATGCCCATGTAGCATCCTAATTATAGATGTGGTCGACAATACACCGATAATAAGGACTCTACTAGACACGGCTCTGAGACATCCTAGGACACATTAAAACCTTAGGTTCTGATACCAAGTTTGTCACGCCCCAAAATCGAGGAGCGCAACTGGCGCTCAGCCGAGTAAACCCGGTCGAGCAAGCCTCTTAGAGTCTTTCTACCCAATTCACCCATGATCAAGAAAATACATGATTTCATAAATTATACAACAGGAAGTTCATACATACGATGCTAAATCGTTTGATTAGCCATTGCGCCTTTAAGTCTCAAAATACATATTTCTTATAGATCAAATGGAACAAGTGATCAAACACAACATAACTGGTTTAACATTCCCAACACCCATATACAACTCGCATAGTGTCTACGGAGCCTCTAAATATATAAAAGAGAGTAAAGATGGTGCCGGCAACAAGGCCCCGACTATACCTCAAAAAGTGACCACAATAAAAACAAAAGGTACAATACATGAACCCGAAATGAAATGGGGCTCACCGAGTCTGCTGGGAAGATGATGATGTACCACTAACTGCGATCAAAACTGTCAGCTATGTAACCACTTACATCCATTTAAAGATGCAGCGCCCCCGGCAAAAGGGACATTAGTACCGTTAAATAGTACTAAATATATCCTTCGACACAACCACGTTAGGAATAGCCAATTAAATAATGATCAAGGTCTTACTTCAATTACATGAACACTGTGGGATTCGATTCTAAGAAGAAGGGGGTTTAGCCATACATACCTCAATCCATCCCTTAATGATACTACAATGATCTACTACACTAAGCAACTTCAATCTACAATGACAACATCCAATGGAACCAATATTAGTAAAAAATTCTATAGTTTAGGCCATTTAGGCATTTTATCAAACACCTAGTAGGCATAAATCTCTCCATCTCTTACCCATAGAATTAGTTCATCCAAATTACTACCATTTACCAATTATTTATCCCACAATCACTCTTAAACAATTCATAACTCCCAACATCACATACATGACCATCCATCCACACTCAACTAACAAAATTCCATCAAATAATCACCTTTCAATCTCTACAATGGTTATGTATTTAAATTGGGAACTTATGGCTTTCAATCACCATACCATAAGTTCCAATACTTAATTCATACTCATATTCTCATAATCTATTGCAAAACCATCCTTTGAATTCTTGAAGAAATTTCTTGAAGATCTATATATTTTATGAGGATTGAGTTAGTTTTAGGGTGAAATTGATGGAATGAATCACAAAATTAGTAGGGATTACTCAACTTGAAGATGGGGGGAGTTGGAGGTCTTGAGAGAGTGGAGGAAAACCCCAAAGTTCGGCCAAGAAAAATGGGGTAAAATGAACCCCGAATGAGTATATAGCATTTCGGGCGCCACAGGTGACGTGGGGCGCTGCCTGTGGCATTGGTTCTAGTACCTAAAAGAAATCCCAGCGCCAGGGACAGCGCCTTACACTACCCTAGGCACTGGCGACGGGAAATGGTTTTTCCTGACACGGGAATGGGCATAACTCTCTCATACGATGTACGAATTCGACGATTCATTTTGCTATGGCTCCGAAATATCAATACAGATCTAATACTTCAATCAAAACTTAATTTGGAGCTCGTTTGCTTAATATGATACCATATATACTCGAAGAAACGACGTCGTTGAAACACTTTTGATGTCAAATAATGCGGTTCCACCCCTTTTCGAACACCGTGTCACACTTTAAAATATTAAATTAGGACATTTTAACGGGTCATTACATTCTCCTCCACTTAAGATCATTCATCCTCGAATGTGGGTTAGAATCCGCCATAGACACCCAATGTGACTTAAATCCTCATCCACACTCCAATAGTTTCCAATTTTACTAACTCCATAAATTTCCAAAAATTTTGCCAGAGTCTCCCCTGTGACTGAGCCTATCCACCTGTCAAAGAATCCCAGAAACCAAGAGTAGAGAAGCAAGACCTGGGAGCGTGCCACAATTGGTGCATTGCATAAAAGTAGGCACAAAATGGCCAAGCAAATGAACAAAAAAATAGTGCAGTATGGAGGTTGGCACTGGTCCTGACACGCGAAAGAACAAAGAAGAAAAATAAAATAACTGGGAGCGTGCTAGAAGTCCCGCGTTGCACCAACTCTAGCACGCGACTCATCGTGTCCTTTTCGAATTAGAAGAGATCAAGGACGCCCCACATCAACCCTAATTGATATAAATACATCAAAAATGTCCTTTTGAAGGGAGAGACACTACTTTAGGGTAAGACAACACCCAAGGAGGCAAGAAAACGCTAGAATCAAGGAGGAAGATTCAACCACGAGTTTTTCCCCTTCTTCTTCCTATTTTTCATTGTTGGTTATGATTTTTAGTACTGTAGTTTTACATACTATTATGAATAGCTAATTTATTATCTAGAGTTTTGATGGAACCTCTTGGAGGTTGAATTCTTGTTATGTTTTAATATAATTTAACCTTTGGATTTATCTGCTTGTTCAACTATGTGCTTATTTCAGTTGATTGAATGGCCATCGGTTGACTGTGCCTATTTATTATGTGTTGCTTGAGAAAGGATACATATTTAGGTGGTTGTTGAATAATGTCACTCCTAAGGTATATGAGAGATCAATACCGCGGGTTTAAAAATGAGATTAGAGATAACGAAGCTTTGACATGATCCTAGTGAGCGGTTAAAAAAATACAAGCTAGCGTAATTCAAGAGAATATACCTAGTACATTATTGTAGTTGCTCGAGAGAGAATTACATAAGTCGAGTGCTCATGATCAGTAGAGAATACTTAGACAAAATTGTAAGAGACGTAGCAGGAAGGATTCCGACAATTGGGAAAATCAAAACTCTAGGTTTCCTTAATTTTGTCTCCAATCCTTAGTTTCTTTGGTTGATAAATTTCTCCTGCTTTTTGATAATAATTAGTTAATTAGTTTAAGTAACTTAGAAAGCTTGCCCTCTTTGTGATATTGAATAGTTATAGTGAAACCTTAGTTCTCTGTGGGATTCAACTCCGGACTCTTAGAACGGATTATATTTGCAGCGACCGCTTATTCTTTTTAGAATATAGTTGGGAGTGATCTTGGAGCTTACCAACCAAGCTGAGGTTGGACTCTGTCTACTGAGAAGTTCTATCCAACAATCTATCAAGACCTGCAGGCATGAAATGCAGCGTCCCCAGCAAAAGGGACGTCAGTACGATTAATGTACCGAGTATGTAAGGCATAAAAGTAGTATATAAAAGACATGAAAGAAACATGGAATAAAAGACTCAACCTGTGTGACTGAATAGCTCTGTGAATCATAAAACATTCATAATGTCATGCATATGCATATAAATGTCATCTCATGAATAAGTATGCGCGTACATAACATCATCAAGCCTCTTAGGGCATCCCATCATATCATCTCGGCCTCAGTGGGCGAAATCGTCAACGTATGCCAGCTGATCAGGTGGTGGTGCGTATATAATGCCATACCCTTTCCCCATACCCCATATATATAATACACGCGTATATAACACAATCGGGTCATGGGTCAATATACATGTATAAATGAATGCAATGCATAATGAAGTAAGTCAATAAAATCTCTTTGAATGTCATAAGATCAATATGCCTTCGGTTAATATCACAAATAAACATTATCAACTTACGTATTTTCTAAGACCCACGAACAGACGATATGATAATATGACATATGGACTATCAAGAAAATAGGCAACCCTAGTACTTCTAAGAATAGATTCATTTGTGAAAGTTGCGTGTTTGCTCGTTTCGTTGTATCATATGCATCATGCCAAAAGGAAAGAAGAGATAGCCTTAACATACCTTATCAACGAAGATACAACTGTTGCGCAAGTCCTCGCAACTCTTACGGATGCTAATCTATATCATACAAAGGATTGGTATCAATATCGACTTCATATTCTATAGGGAAGTTCATTTAGTCATTTTATCGAACAACTTATGTGCATAACTTTATAGGATCTTTTACAGCACCAATTCAACATTTTCTAGCACAATAATCTTCATTTTCACATCCCCTCATCCTCACCATGATATCCATACCTTTACAATTCCATTTGGTATCTTAAAACATGTAAAAACAGCCCACACAACATAGCTCAACTTCAAGTTTCATAGTTCCTAGTTTCTTCAAGAATCCTCCAACAGAATTCAACCTAAAACTTGTACAAACTTAAGATTAGGTTATGGAAGTTGAAAGTTACATCAAATATACCAAAAACCCTCTGTTCTTTAATTCACTTCAACACCAAGTAACTTCATATGTTGTCACAACCAGAAGGAAAGGGAGTTAATGGTAACCATGATATTCTTTACGTCGAACTTGCGTGGTTTATCTTTGGATTCACTGTAGGATTATGGGGGGGACCCTTGGAGAGAATCTAGGAGGTTTAGGAACTCTTTTTGTCGAGAAAGATGAGTTAAAATGACTTATATACAAGCTGGAGTTTTACACCGACTTTGTGGGTCCCAAGGGAGTTGCGTGCGCAGTCTCGGAAAAATAAGAATATCTCTCTACTCCCATGTTGTATCGACAAACGGTTTAATGAGTTAGAAACTAGACTCGTTGATATTCAATTTAGTAGGTGGATCACCCCATAATTCAAAGTACATTGGTAGAAACGCTCAGCTACATTTGACCTAATATTCATCACATTTATGAATGTAACTTGTGATGACCTTTGTCAACTTTTGTTCCACAACTTGCTTGACTTCAAAATATAACACATGACTATCATAAGAATAAAATAACTCACAACATAACCTCCTTATAATGTTAAGCACCCTAGTCTCACCCCAAAATACACGTTATAACATTCCCAACTTGTCAACTTTCGACGAAACTTATTCTTTTCAATTAGTTTAGCTTCTAAGCCTTCCAACCTGCTTAGTACTTGTTATCCATGATATTTAATATTTGTAACCTCCAAGGTAACATTATTAACGATTTCATTTCTGATCTTACATCAATTGACTTACGATGTACTTTTACATACAAAAACATGGGGTGTAACATTATTCCCCCTTTGGAACATTCGTCCTTGAATGTTGATTGATGCACTTATCGGACTCCTAACCGGATAGCTCTTACGAATAGTTTAGTATTGTCGTTTCTATCTAGGAAACTATTCTATGAATAAATCCAAAGGCCAGAGTATTCCCCCCTTTAGGCCTCTTTCGCACACCACGACCTCTGGTCAGAATTCTTCCAATCTCGTAACTGTTGCTACCTTCTGTCATGCAGCATGTACGGCTTTGTCCGTGTATCTACGCCTATGCTATCTTCTCTCCATTTTCCTCAAACTTTTAGCCAATCTCTAGGCCTCACTTGTGAACATATGCAGCATTGTGACAAGCTGTCCCTCTGGGCACTGTAGGTGTACTAAAGTTGTTCGCTCGGTACTTTGTCGAACTAACGACTATTGCTATATTTATTTCATAGACTCGGTTATCTATCTTTATGGCTTTACTACATCTAGGTAGGTCATACTATACCATAACTCTTACTTTGGTTTTATTATTATCGAGGTCTGCTACCCAACTCTAGGTTACTCTCTCATTGCTTATCCTGCATGTATAAATCTAAGTCTTTTAGTGCTTCCTCATTACTGTTCATCTTTAGAATGACAACCTAATCTCATCTCATACTTTGGAACTTTTATCCATCTATTAGTGATTTACCTCAATGGTTATCTATAATCTACCAATGATAACTTGAAACCTCTTACGTAACACATTGTCACTAGGGCTCACGTCTCATCGGGGAACATCTGAACTGATTTTCCTAATCGGGTATTCTAATCAAATGCAATTTGTGAAATCCCTTCTCTATGAATAATTACTCAATCGAAGGCCTAAGTGTCATTCTCTTATCATTTATCACAATTACACATTAATGCTACTACCAGGGAAGCATTTCATCTCTTCTAAATGCTCCTCTTCTTAGACCTCTCTGGGTTTATTCAGGCTATACTGAGCTTTCTATAACTTACAAAAACCATCAGCTCTTTTGTTTTCATAGGCTTAATCCCAAGGACTTACCTATTCTCTTCACCTTCTCACTCGCCTTTTCTAATCCTTACTCTCGTCTTCCTAAAACCTTGTCGCTCTACCATACTTTAGCTTGCGACATACACATATTTATTTATACTACTCGTAACTTTCCTTTAACTTGCTTGCACAATAGACTTCCTTATGTTATTCTGGAACCTCAAGCGAGATATCACATCATTTCTAACTCTTCTTTACTCTCTTAACTAGACCTCTCGGTACCTGAAAACTATAGGCTAGAAGATATGCCACTGACGATACCGCTATCATTTCTGGATACTGAATCCCAGCGCTTCTAAGCCTCTATCTGAAGTATGGACTATTCACAATCTTCTGCACTTGAGTATCTCGTGCCTTCTTCACTTTTACCTTACTTACCTTAAGATCTCACATCGTATCTTCTATATATTTCATAAACTCCCTTCCACATGGGTATAATTCACATCCACAACTTGAAGCTCTACTATAATACTTGCACCTCTGGTGCATACACAATCCGGTGGGAGCTTCATACTGACTTCTTATGAGGCAGGTACTCTTCTAACTGGCTTTATCGTAGAGCCGTTATAGAATATGGCTGATGTACTATCTCTCTTGTACCTTTGATATTAAGAGTGATTCTGCAATGTTTTCAATCACGATTTCTATAATTATCTGGGTCCAACATTCAGACTCCTGATTTACTTAGCTGATGTAGCTCTTTAGTTTCCTCTTCTCTCTCAGCCTTTATGTAGGCTTAAACTATATTCCGATCTGCGGCTCAGGGTATTAGTTATTACTTTAGCCTTTCATGGACACTATGGAATATCCATGATATAATCTTCTAACAATTCAATCCTTTGTCTGTGGCCTGGACTTAATTCTTTCTTTTAACTTATACCGGAGTCTTCTACGGCTGTATGAATGTCAACATATATGATGCATGGATAATACTCCAAAAGTTCATAACGTAACTAACTCTGGGTCATTGATCGAATAATTTCATTCATTCCTTCTCAGATTTCTTTAAACGTAAGCAATTACTTTTCCTAGTCTTTCTACCACTTGTTACGTGAATACTTGGTTTATCTTAGTTCCCACACATGTCATAATGTTTGTGCAACTCATATGATCTCGAATATTACTTTTGATTTTACTTCTCGTTCATTAGCCGCGATAGGTGTCACTTTCTTATGGAGTGCATACAATGTTGTAGTGAGACTGCTGTTATAAGACCATTTCTTCTTCAAGTTACTATGCTTAGGTTGAAGCCCTTATCTCCTTAGCTAGTCTTTTGTTGTAGTACTTAGGGGAGGCCCTATGACTCTTATAAAGCTACGAGCTTATTACCTCGTATACCCGATGGAATTTTTTATGTTCTTACTCGCCTATAATTGTCCTTAGTTACTTACCTCCGTGCCCTTGTGCTCGTAGGGTTACTTCTGAACTGAAATTTTTTACCGTCTCCCTAGTGGCATTCTCTTTTATTTTTGTAACACTTATACGGTACCATTAACTACCCCAACTCATATTTAAATATTTTTCAAGAATTACGATGTCGTATCTGCGAGACTGAATTTCCTATGCTGGGTTTCACTACGTTTATCTTACATAATCTACTGCTTTATGTGAGACCTCTTGTATAGCTATAACTAGGCTCTTCCTAAATCAACTACTAACTACTCGTTAGTCCATGCTCATATCTATATTCTGCGTAACCTCTCTTGGGTTATGTCTTTTGTCTTAACTTACCTTCCGCACTAGCTCTTAATGTATCAAGCATCCATTCGCACTTATTTACTAATTAAAATCTTGGCAGTGAACCCTTACTGCCTATTCTCGACGTCGTCCTTATATAACATTCTGGAGTCATAACATAACTGTAGGATCCCAGTAAATGCAATCTCATCCCTTTTGCCTTTTTACCGCATTCTTTCTTTGCCATTTCATAGTTATTTGAACCACTTAACTTCGACTTAATACTATATCACACCATCTTTCTTCCATTAGGGGAGTACAAGCATTTAATGCTCTGAAGTTTACATGCAGATGTTTTACCTATTCATCTTCTGCGTCTTTCCATATTTTCAATGACCCTTACTCGCCTTGCAATTACCCTTCTGTACTAGGGATAACTGAATTTCTTACGCACGAGGGGGACACCTAGTGTAACTAGCACACTTAGTCCCTTAAGCTTAACTCTGCTCACAGTGCTTGCGTTTAGTGAAGCGTCTTCCTAAATGACCTTTAAAAGTTTTTCTTCTATTGTCCATTCTATTGTTGACAGAACATGGTCTCTGAAATTCTCATGATTTCGACTATTATCGAATCCTATGGTCTCTAAACTTATATTGTTTACTAGTCCATGCTGATTTTTATTACTCCAAAGGTCTACTTAGCCTTCTGGTAATCGCGTTGGAATCACCAACTCATTTCTCGAAATAAGGATATAACTTTATGGCTTATACTATTTTATAGTCTCAAGGCATGTCCCTTTTTGTCTTTTCCTTCACTTGACTATAGACTATATCATCTTGTCATATTTTGATTTACTATTATTACCCATTTGTCACATCTTACTTATAATGCTTCATTTACTCTCTTCTTATTCTCCTACTAATATCTCTGTCTATTACCTTATTCTGAAAACTTCAATAAAACATTCTTTCACTTTTAGCTCCCCTTGCTCCATCTCACTGGCTCTTCGGGTCGCCTAACATTCTCTTTTTACTAAGGACGGGAGTCATACTAAGGTAAATATTTATCCCTTTTTGGATTCCACTGCATATCTTCTGAAATTTCTGAACGTTCCAATATTCATATCTAACTGTACTATTCTAGAGTGCACCATCTGGGTGTCTCAAAAGTAGAACTATTATCATATTTGCAATATCCTTCGGAAATGTCACCTAACACTAATAATCCAACCACCATTTTGGGTTACTTTAACCCCAACTGAATCCTTATATCTCATTCTTCTCTTAAACTATATCTGTTAGCTCCCATAGGGCATAACTGAGATGGATGTGGCCAATTGTACATATCTCTGTTACTAATGAAGGTAACTCATAATGCTTATATTTCTTTGCCTGAATTGTAAATACTGATAATCTTCACTAACTGGGTACCTAGTACCCTCCTTCACCTTGTTTCTGTTACCTATTGAAACTTATAATTTTACCTTCTGATACTCCCATGGCCTGTTATTCGCGGGGCGCATTAGATATTCCCATCCTAAGGTCTTAAGCAGGAAATTTGCACATCGGGTATGCACGATCTGATAAGGCCTCAAACTGGGTCATGTCGTCAAGAACTCTCCCTCTACTAGTGCCCTTACTTTCTGCAGTATTAGCCCTCTGGCTAGCTGTAATCTTTCTAATTGCAAATATATCTGTATCATTAGCAAACATAAGTTCTGGCTCAAACTCTTTTGACTCAACTCTATAGCACGATTTAGATTTGAAAGAAGGGTAATAGACTCCTAAATGCCTTGTAGCTTCATATTTATATAATGTGGTGTACAACACATCCATAAATAAGGCTTTACTAGACACGGCTTGTAGACTACCTAGGATAGAACTGCTCTGATACCAAGTTTGTCACGCCCCAAACTTGGGAAGGCGTGGCCGGCACCCTGTGCCATATGTGGCCCGAGCGTACCACTCTTTAACTGTGAACTCTGGAGGTGTAACCCTTAACTTAGGCCGACGAGGCCTACCTACGAGCTGACAATACCAATCAAGGACGACAAGGCCACCATGAATGTCTACAACCAGCAATACCAAACTAACATGTACAAAGGGCTGGCAAAGCCACAATACTGATATACAAAATATACAAGACTCGTCTACAAGCCTCTAGATATAACTAAACTATATCATGGTCGGGACAGGGCCTCGACCTACCCATCAAACTTGTATATATAAAATGGACTCCAAGGTCTAGACCTGGTTACTCCGAGGAAGTGGAGCTTACCAACCAAGCTGATTTTTGACTTTGTCTACTAAGAAGGTCTATCCAGCTGTCTATCATGATGTACAGGCATGAAATGCAGCGTCCCCAGCAAAAGGGACGCCAGTACAAATAATGTACCGAGTATGTAAGGCATAAAAATCAGTATATAAAAGACATGAAAGAAACATGGAGTAAAGGACTCAACCTGTAAGTCTGAATAGCTCTGTGAATCATAAAACATTCATAATGTCATGCATATGCATATAAATGTCATATCATGCATAGGTATATGCGTACATAACATCATCAAGCCTCTGAGGGCATCCCATCATATCATCTCGGCCTCAGTAGGCGAAATCATCAACATATGCCAGCTGATCAGGTGGCGGTGCGTATATAACGTCATAACCTTTCACCATACCCCATATACATATAATATACGCGTATACAACGCCATCTAGTCATGGGTCAATATATATGTATAAATGAATGCAATGCATAATGAAGTAAGTCAATAAGATCTCTTGGAATGTCATAAGATCAATATGCCTTCGGTTAATATCACAAATAAACATTATCAACTTACGTATTTTCTAAGACCCACGAACAGACGATATGATAATATGACATATGGACTATCAAGAAAATAGGCAACCCTAGTACTTCTAAGAATAGATTCATTTGTGAAAGTTGCGTGTTTGCTCGTTTCGTTGTATCATATGCATCATGCCAAAAGGAAAGAAGAGATAGCCTTAACATACCTTATCAACGAAGATACAACTGTTGCGCAAGTCCTCGCAACTCTTACGGATGCTAATCTATATCATACAAAGGATTGGTATCAATATCGACTTCATATTCTATAGGGAAGTTCATTTAGTCATTTTATCGAACAACTTATGTGCATAACTTTATAGGATCTTTTACAGCACCAATTCAACATTTTCTAGCACAATAATCTTCATTTTCACATCCCCTCATCCTCACCATGATATCCATACCTTTACAATTCCATTTGGTATCTTAAAACATGTAAAAACAGCCCACACATCATAGCTCAACTTCAAGTTTCATAGTTCCTAGTTTCTTCAAGAATCCTCCAATAAAATTCAACCCAAAACTTGTAAAAACTTAAGATGAGGTTATGGAAGATGAAACTTACCTCAAATATACCAAGAACCCTCTGTTCTTTAACTCACTTCAACACCAAGTAATTTCCTAAGTCGTCACAACGAGAAAGAAAGGGAGTTAATGGTAACCACGATATTCTTTACGTCGAACTTGCGTGGTTTATCTCTGGATTCACTCTAGGATCATGGGGGAACCCTTGGAGAGCATCTAATAGGGTTTAGGAACTGTTTTGGTCGAGAAAAATGAGTTAAAACGACTTAGAATTGACTTATATACAAGCTGGTGTTTTACACTGACTTTGTGGGTCCCAAGGGAGCTGCTTGCGCAGTCTCGCAAAAATGTGAATATCTCTCTACTCTGATGTCTTATCGACAAACGGTTTAATGCGTTAGAAACTAGACTTGTAGATCTTCAATTTTGTAGGTGGATCACCCCATGATTCAAAGTATATTGGGAGAAACACGCAGCTACATTTGACCTAATGTTCAGCACATTTACGAATGTAACTTGTGATGACCTTTGCCAACTTTTGTTCCACAACTCGCTTGAGTTCAAAACATAACACATGACTATCATACGACTAAAATAACTCATAACATAACCTACTTATCATGTTAAGCACCCTAGTCTCATCCCAAATTACACGTTATAACATTCCCAACTTGTCAACTTTCGACAAAATTTATTTTCTTCAATCCGTTTAGCTTCTAAGCCTTCCAACCCGCTTGGTACTTGTTATCCATGATCTTTAATATTTGTAACCTCCAAAGTAACATTATCAACTTACTTTATGTACTTTAAAAGAGTATCAACTTACTTCCAACCCGCTTGGTACTTTATGAGCTTACATCAATTGACTTACGATGTACTTTTACCTACGAAAACATGGAGTGTAACACCAGTAGTGGCATATTCTCTTCAAAGTCAGCATATTCCATTCTACTAGCTCAGGGGGGGCACCTCACTTGGCCAGGAACCCTCCTTCACATGGATCTAGAAGATAGATGCCCCAAACAAGATCAAATTCTTCACATGGCTCCTAGTTCACAACATGTTACCTACCAATAAGTATCTCCACAACATGGCCACCTGCGCAGCCCCATGAACATGCAAGGCGTGTAATTATTGTTTTGTTTTATGAAGTAACTAGTTTACCAAAAAAAAAAATAACTCTCACCCAAAAGAGGCTGGCACAAGCCCGGGCATATCATGCACTGGCTCAAACTCAACTCATTCACTGGGTCTTTCTAGTTTGACTACCCTCACCATCGCATTATATGAAAATACTCATTACATCGAACCTCTATTGAAAATTTTGCATTACCTTCTATGGTATTGGTTGCCTTTTCCTTCTTTTCTTTCTCTTCAGTTCATAATTTTGAGTCTTGGACTTTCTAATGGATTATACCTCAACCAATATTCATAGCGATATTTTCTTATGATTTTTACTCGTACCGTTACAACGTCTTTCCAAGAAATAGTGAATGAGCTAGTCGAGCAACAGTGAATAATTTGCTAGTCTACACTTTATAGCATCTGATACATGCGCCAATACCCTTTTTTTAATATTACCAAGGATAAATCTATCGTATCAGGTACATGCTTTCTATGCAAATTTATTAAATCTAGTGCATCTACATGCTGCTGTATTGTATATAACTTGAAGATTCCACTTTGAGTTCCCTCTTGCAGAAGAAATCAAGAATATGCTACATAGCACATCAGTATCGAGCTAAAAGAAATGCAATCTAAATTCAAGACAAATTCAGCTCAAACAGTCCTGTAAGGGGGAAAAATAGTCGATAACTTCTATAAAGCAAGAGGAGCATAAAGATTAACACGGAACATCATAAAGTACAGCAAAAGCCTTGTTAATTTAGCCACTTTGGCAATTGCAATTTTAAGCACCTGGTCTTCAATCCCTTACTAAAAGGAAGAGTACACTAACAACAGCATTTTTTTCCAAAGCATGAACTCCCTTCTAATTAGGCATCCTTCAACTATTACCAATAATAGGCTAGATCAGAACCTATATCGAATTTCTGCAAGTCATACCGCAATCTTACTTAAGAAGTTGATAATAGCTAACTTATTCAAGAAATCAACTTGGAGGAGAAGTAACACATTCAATACCACATAGTTTACCATGCTGAGCCAAACTGAAGGAAGTTTTGGTATAAGTTCATATCCGACTTATATCACGGCCAAAGATAAAAGTTGTCAACCAGTTGATTGCTACATAGAATCTGTTCCGCCAGCTTACAACACGAGTTAGATATGCTGAACGCCAAATTAACCAACTCGTGAATCCTGCCAAAGAGAGACCTTTTCCCGCCTGCAATAAGTCATCAAATGAATAAGCTAACAAGTTTTATCGGGTATGAAGCATTTCCGCAAAATGATAAAGACCTTGCTCTCTCTAAGGTCCACAAGGGCCTTATATCTGCCAACAGTAGCCATGCTCCCTAAGTGTTTATACATAAATGGATCTCCGAGGTTCATGTCCTTTGCAGAATTAGCACGCCCTCCACCTTCTTTACCCAACCGGTTCAACAGACCTGCCAGATATTTTCCCTGGCGTTCTGCAACCTGATCAAACCAAAGAAAGGTACATCAAGAAAACTGGACTAGTTCACCTTTCAAAGCTGCAGTTAGTTTCAGACACACTATATCTTAACCATAACAGAATATTCATCATCTATCACAGACATCCAACAACAATATACAACACAAAGAGTATGATTATGTAAGGTGTTATTATACAGCAAGTTCCATGAATTTTCTCGACTCACCTAACAGAATCATGCACTCAACTAAATAATAATAAGATAAACAAATGGAAATGCCACCTACAATGCCTGATAGCATAGTTTAAGGTGGCGGAAATCCGAGATGGTGAATACTGAGTAACGACCAGCCACCACAACAGTATATCCTCATATGATAATATGCATTATAGAGCCTCTGAAAACAGAGGGTTTTATAGCCTACATAATCATCTATAATAGAGCACTTAAATCAGAAGCACATAACTGTGTTTTCAAATTCAGGTGAATCGATGATGCGGTAAACTGGATATATATAATAAGCCTCGCATCCAATAATTTTCAAAACTTTATGACTTTGCAACCTCATCTTTAGACTTGACACACTTCGGCAACTCTATACAAAAAAATTTAAGAAATGTATTGTCCCAGTAACTCACTTGGGCCAAAGCTGGAAGAACTTGTTTGCCTGTACTCTCAAGGAACCCACTGCAATCGCCAATTGAGAAGACATCCTGAACTGATGGGATGCGTAACCATTCATCAATCCCTATCCTGTTAGTTACAGATACTTGTCAGTATATTATAGACAAATAAAACAACATAAAATAGGCCTAGCTTTGGAAAGACGAAACATGGAAAACCAGAGGCGGCAATGATCCAGCTATCTATTTGAACATAAGTTGGAGTCGACCATTTTTATATTCTTATTCTAGGTTATCAAAAAAGAAAAGTTGTTTTTCAAACCGGTTTTGGAAAGGCCTTTCTTGAGCCGAGATTCTATCGGAAACAACATCTCTACCTCTCACAAGGTAGGGATAAGGTCTGTGTATACCCCACCCTCCTCAGACCACACTTGTGGGATTACACTAGGTCTCTCACAAGGTAGGGGAAAGGTCTGCGTATACCCTACCCTCCCCAGACCCACTTGTGGGATTACATTGAGTTTGTTGTTATTGTAGTATCAAAAAAGAAAAGTTGGAGTCGACTGTTTTGGTCGACCGTTTTGGCTACTTATGATCACTAAACAGAACAACCTCGCCTATTCCAGCTGAGCAGGAAAATCTTACCAAGTCCAATAATCATTAAATGTCCAGATACAGAAATAAGTGACTTGCTCCAATTCTAACTCTAGACTTACCTCCCCCTAGCTTTTGGTAAATCCAGAGAGTTCACAAAAGGCGAGGGCCCAACCCCAGTAGACCACACTAACAGACCATATGGGACATCCGTGCCATCACTAAGAATTATCTTCTCAGGTTGCACATCCTTTACAACTCCTCGTACAAGACGAACTCCTGACTGAAAACGGACATTAATAATAACTGGAAAGAAATACAATAAGGATAGAATATCAAATACCTGACATAAATAAATGAAAATTATAACCGGCATGCTCAAGTTGAATCGGTTGGGAGCAAACAACATGAAAGTTCATCTTCATGTATGCCAGCATCAAAAAGATGGAGTAAAAGACAAAAAAGTATGGCAAGGAAGTCCCATGGAAGAGAGACAAGCGTATGAGTGAGAAATTAATCCAGAACTGGAGCCATAGGAGCAACAAGGGCATAAAATATAAAATTAATTCCAGTGCTGGAGCCAGATATGGTAGAAAAGCAATCCACTACAGGAGCCATAGGAAAGCGAAAAGGGCATAAGGAAGAAAACTAATTCTAGTCCAGAGAAATTAAGGTAGTATTTCACATATTCTTTGGAGTGATGGGGCCTACTGATGATCAAGGACAAGTTCGAATAAAAGAAGTAATTTAGAATAATACTTCTCCGCGGATTATTTTATTCCCTAACTATCGTAAAGTTCAGGAATTTTAATGCTACAATTTATAACACATCAATCATCACTAGCACAAGATATTTCATCTTATGCATAAAATATATTCATGCATTCCTTGGAGTAATGGTGCCTTATGACTATCAAGGGCAGCTTCAGACAAAACACATCAATTTAGGATAAAGCTTCTCCGCTGTTTATGAGGTTCTCTGACCATTATCATGTTCTGGAAGTTCAGTGGTGTAATTCACAAATAATCACTAGCAAAAGTTGTATGGGCCTATATAAACAAAAATGATGCTTTCGCATTAAGAAAGAACCAAGGAACAATTTTGCAATTGTCCCGTCTTAAATTCACTCTGAAGCTTCATCATCTTGCAATTCACCCGGTATGGAGTAACTGAAATTCAGAACACAGTTCTATCAGCTAGCTGATAAAGAGTAACATGCCAAAGTTCATATTGAACTCTCTCCTATACATGGATTCAGCAACTGTCTTTTTGCTTCTTAATTCTGCCTGTGGAGATTAGGCACACATGGTAAACCTACTATGCCAGGTGACCCAGGAAGCACCATCCTACTAGCATAATAATTTGGAGAAATGGATAAGCAGAAAGTTCTTCTCATCTTTGATGAATTTTTATTCCTAATCCTTTTGGCTGAGCTTCATGAATATAGGATGAGACTGTTAAGCTTATGGAAAGCAGAAGCTTTTTTTTTGGATGGATATGGAAACAAGAGCTTTGTTCTGTTTGGTGATGCATTCTCAAATCCTAAGGCTGTCCTTTTAGAGCTGTTAAAAAGGTTGCATATAACCAATCTACTCACTCTTCCTTGGGTAATAGTATAAATTCTATAGAACCAATCAAGAAAAAGTTCTTTTTCAAAGCTATAAATAATTATCAAATATATAGCCTTTGTATATTATGAGATATTCGAAGTCGCAATTCTTTTTTGATAGATTGAAACTGCACATTTTAATACGCCAACCACTATCCCCAGAAATGTCATTACACAAATTAAAAATTGTGAAGTAATGATTTCTTATGATAAAACAAATGATCTCTCCATTTCTGACAATGCTATAGTACAGACAACACGTACATGTATGCACTACATAGTTATATATATGGCAGAATAACACATAATTATATATCTCTTTGATAAATTCTCACCTTAGTCAACTGTTTGATTGCATATACACGTAAACGATCATCGAAGGAGGATAATATCTCATTTGCCTGTCAGATGAGGACACAGAGATAAATTAATTAATGCTACAGCTCCTTCACTGGTAAATAACAGAAAAGCAAGTATAGTGATACTAACACCTTAAACAACCGAAATATTTGAAGGATATCTATACTGGCAGTGCAGTGAAAAGAACCAAAAAACGACAAAGAGGCATAGCCATTTTAAAAATTGTAAAAAGTTTACCTCAATCAATGTAACGTGAATATAATCTTTGACATGAGCATATCTTTGATGAACATCCCTCATGATAAAGTCGCTAAGTTCACCACTGAACTCAACTCCTGTTGGCCCACCTCCAACGACTACACAGTGTAAGAGACGACGCTTCTCTTCCTCAGTAACTCCTGCGCCCATTACCAAATCAAGAAATTAGTCTATTACTTACTTCAGATATCAGGTGTTTCAAATGAATCTCTGCATGACGAACATACCAGGCACATCAGACAGCATCAGGTTTAGAAGTAGTTTCCTACGTATTTCCTGAGCATGGTGAACCTCACGCAGAAAAATAGCATGCTCCATTACACCCTTAATCCCAAAGGTCATCGCTTGTGCTCCAGAAGCAATCACCAACTTGTCATATGAAATTTTGAAGTTCCACGGCTCAAGGACATCAACTCCATCTGTCACAGTTTGGCAGCTCACCTGATGTACACACAAACTGATAAAGGAGCATCTATTGTCCCATGACGAGTCTACTAAAATACTCTAAAGTTGTTAATTCTCTAAGACTGAACAGCCAATAAAATATGGTGCATTTGAGGGTGTGTTTGGTATGAAGGAAAATATTTTTCGGAAAATATTTTTTAATTTTTTCATGTTTGGTTGGCTTAAATGTTTTGAAAAATATTTTTCTTATAAACTCATTTTCCTCCGATTGGAGGAAAATGTTTTCCCTATCAAGAAAAGGAAAAACATTTTCAAAACTCTTTTTTAACCTTCCCCACCCTATTTCCCATCCCCAGTAACCCCCACCCTATTTCCCATCCCCATCAACCCCACTCCTACCCTACCCAAAAAAAGAGTATTTTCTTTTTAGTTATGAAGCACAAATTTCAACATTGTTTTTGCGTGAAAAAGTAAAGCAGCATATTAGTTCTTTTGGGTTTGTGTCAAATTTTAAAAGAATTATTAAATTCTTGAAGAAAATCTCTAGTCCTGAAGACGTTAGGTATTTAGGAAAGGAGGGGGAGGAGAGCACAAGAAACATGGGGATTGGGGGAAGGGGAGGGAGGAGAGTAGCATAAAAAAAAATTTTCCCAAATAATATTTTCTAGTCTCTAGCCAAACACTAGAAAATATTTTCAGAAAAAAAAAATTTCATATTCACCAACCAAACAGGGGAAAATAAGTGATAAAACCACTTATTTTCCAAAAAAATATTTTGCAAGAAATCATTTTCCATGGAAAATATTTTCCTTCATACCAAACACACCCGGGTAGATGGAAATTTCCAAAGTTTGGTTATCTTGATTTGTAGAAAATGTTTTCCACCAAAAAGGAAACGATGACTTGTCTCCTTGATAGACAGACTCATTTTGCTTTAAAAATATCTTAAGTTTTTACTTCATATCACTTAATTCAATCAACAGTTGGACATTACTGTCAATTTTAAATATTATAATCTGAATGCTATCCACATTCCTTATTCTACATCTTCTAGGACTTGTAAAGTTGTACCGAAAGCAGTTAAACTCTAGGTAGTAAAAGCCAATGAATAGAAGGATATCATACTAACACTAATGCTAGCGAACTGAGTAAAACAAAAAGAAATGCTCGACTACCTACTAGCCTTCTACCCTAATCTTCGACCTCCACACCCTCCTATCTAGGGTCATGTCCTCAGTCAGCTCCAGTTGCGCCATGTCCCGCCTAATAACCTCTCCCCAAGACTTCTTAGGCCTACCTCTACCCCTCCTAATACCCACTGAGGCTAACCTCTCGCACCTTCTGACTAGGGCTTCTATACTTCTCCTTTTAACATGCTCAAACCATCTCAACCTCGCTTCTCGCATCTTATCCTCTACAGGGGCTACTCCCACCTTATCCCGAATAACTTCATTCCTAATCTTATCTAAGTATGCACACACATCCACCTTAACATCCTCGTCTCAGCTACTTTTATCTTTTGGACATGAGGATTCTTAACAGGCCAACACTCTGCTCCATACAGCATAGTCGGTCTAACTACAACCTTGTAGAACTTGCCTTTAAGTCTCAGCAGCACATTCTTATCACACAAGACACCGGAAGCGAGCCTCTACTTCATCCAGACCTCCAGTTTATCATTAACGTCACCCCGTGTCTCGTCAATAAGAACAATGTCATTGGCATATAACATACACCACGGCACCTCTCCTTGAATGTGTCGCGTCAATGCATCCATTGCCAAGGAAAATAGAAATGGGCTAAGAGCTGAATGCTGGTGCAACACCGTCACAACCAGAAAGTGTTCCGAGTCTCCTCCCGCTGTCCTGACCCGAGTCTTGACTCCATCATACATGTCCTTAATCACCCTAATATAGGCTACTGGGACCCCCTAAGCCTCCAAACATCTCCAAAGCACCTCTCTCGGGACTTTGTCATAAGTTTTTTCTAGGTCAATGAACACCATATGCAAATCTTTTTTCATCTCCCTATACCACTCCACCAATCTCCTCACAAGGTGAATGGCTTCCATAGTCGAACGCCCCGGCATGAAACCGAACTGATTCTCAGAAATGGACACACTGCTCCTCACCCTCGCTCCAACCACCCTCTCCCAAACTTTCATCGTATGACTCAGTAGCTTAACCCCCCTATAATTATTGCAACTTTGGATATCACCCTTGTTCTTATACAGCGGAAACATCGTACTCCATCTTCATTTTTCAGGCATGTTCTTCGTACTAAAAATGACGTTGAACAGCCTAGTGAGCCACTCCAAACCTGCCCTACCCGCATTCTTCCAAAATTCCACAGGGATTTCGTCGGGCCCGGTTGCTCTACCCTTGTGCATCTTGCGCATAACCCCCTCGACCTCCTCTACTCTTATGTGCCTACTATACCCGAAATCCCGGCGAATCTCGGAGTGCTCCAAATTGCCCAGCACAATGTTCCTATCACCCTCTTCATTCAGGTCCTTCGCCTAATCTGAGCCTCTTCCATCAAAACTCTACCTTCCTCATCTTTGATGCACTTCACTTGATCCAGATCACGGGCCTTCCTCTCCCTCACCTCGGCTAGCCTGTATAACTTCTTGTCCCCGCCTTTGGCCCCAAGCTCTTCATACAAACGCCCATACACTGCAGTCTTAGCCAAGTAACCGCTAACTTCGCCTCCTTCTTAGCCCTCCTATACCCCTCCTTGTTCATCCTCTTCGCCTCCTCGTCCATGCTCTCTATAAGCTTCAAGTACACCGCTTTCTTGGCCTCCACTTTCTCTTGTACCCCTTTACTCCACCACCAGTCACCTTTGCGGCCGCCAGAGAAACCCTTCGAGACCCTTAACACCTCTCTCGCAGCTGATCTAATACACTCCGTTGTCATGGTCCACATACAGCTCGCATCCCCTCTGCTCTTCCAGGCTCCCACAGCCAACAACCTCCCCCCCAACTCCTGCGTTTTGTCATTAGTCAAGGCACCCCACCTGATCCTAGGCTAACTATACACAGACCGCTTCTTTTTCTTCCTCACGATCTCTAAGTCCATCACCAATAACCTATGCTGAGTCGTGAGGTTCTCGCTCGGTATAATCTTGCAATCCATGCAAAGATGCCTATCACCCTTCCGGAGGAGTAGATAAACAATTTGAGTCTTGGGTCAATGAATTCTTGAAGGTGACCAAGTGTTCTTCCCTCTTCGGAAAACACGAGTTAGAAATCACCAAATCAAAGGCTTTAGCACAGTCCAACAGCGAAGTACCACCTCCGTTCCTAACTCCAAAACCAAAGCCGCCATGCACATCGTCATAACCCATATAGGTCGCCCCAATGTGACCATTGAAATCTCCTCCTATGAATAACTTCTCGATGTGCGGAATGCAACAGACCAACCCGTCAAGGTCTTCCCAAAAACGCCTCTTAATCTCCTTGTCCCAACCTCCTTGAGGCGCGTAAGCACTAATCACGTTTAAAGTAGACCCTCCCACAACCAGCTTAATAGCGTTCAGCCTCCTAACTTCTACCACTAACTCCCTAAGATCCCTGTCAACCAAGATGCCTACCTCATTCTTATCCCTAACGCGCCCTGAATACCACAATTTATACCCATCAGCATCTCGATCCTTAGAAACCATCCATCTAGTCTCCTGGACACGAGCTATATTGATCTTCCTCTTGTGGAGGATCTTCGCTAACTCTATCGACTTCCCCGTCAGAGTACTTATGTTCCAGGACCCAACTCTCAGTCTAGAAGTTCCCTTGCCACCAACCCCCCCCCCCCCCCCAAAAAAAACCCGAGGACATGACCTTATTCTACCATCACTCACTCCAGCCACTATAATCTAAGGAAAATTACGCTAAAACTGGCGCTCAAACAGGCAAAGGATTAAATAAAAAGAGGCATGTCTAACACTTAAGCTCTAACCACTAATTATGAACTTACAAATTAGAAAACGATCCCAAAAAATAACTTCCTAAAGTAAAGCATTTCAATTGAAAATTCCACGGAAAGCTAACCGTCGTATGATTCTTCATGAGTTCCCCACATTTACTCAGTCAAAATAAAAAACAGATTTTGTTGGGAGAAAAGAGAGAAAGATAGTACTCCAAAAAAATAATATATATTTATGTTTTGAAACAATTGACTTTAAACTTGTGATTTTACTGTTAATGAGTCTTTCTTTAAGAGACTGCATACTCAAAGGAGTAGCTTTTATCTTGAAAGTTGACAGAGACAATAGGAAAGTTACCACCAAAGGATGTGGTGCAGCGGATTGGGCTGCTCTTCCTTAACCATAGGTCTCGGGATCGAGATGTGGGTATGAAAAAATACTTGGTAGGGAGAGCTTCTCGCCAAATGGGGTCCTACGTGACGTGAATCCGCATATACTCGGGCTCCAATACGGATTTCGGACACAGGTTGGGAAACCAAAAAAAGACAATAGGAAAGATTAAAAGAAAAGGGAGCAAAAAGGAAAGTGAGAAGATAGGCATACCACATGGTTGGCAAAATCAACGGCAGTGCAATTAGCAAGATAGAAATAAGAATCGGGTTCGCTCGAAATAGCAGGTTGAATCCGGCCGATGGGTTCTGCTACGGACCTGAACTCGAGAGTACCCACACAGGTGGATGCCAGGAGTGGGGTGAACACCATATGGTTCCTGGGCGAGACACACACCACATCGTAAATGCTGGTGTCAAGGCCCTTCATAAGCCTGCATCCAGCCCATCCTGAACCCAGCACCACCACCCTCGGTTTCTGGTCCCCCTTTGTTGGCTCCAACCCTGAAGTTGCGGCCACCGAAAATTGCAACAATTGGGTGAGCGATGGTGACACTGGGGTTAAAGATTTGAATGATGATCTGGTCGAAGAGAGTTGGATGAGATTCTTGAGCCAATGCATATTGTGAGAATTTTTCTTAATGTTGGTCCCTCCTGTATTATTGGAACAATCAAAATTTAATTATATGAGGAGAAGTTCCCCAAATGTTATGTTAGCAGGTAATAGTTATTGAATAAAGAGTTGGATTTAGGGGGTGAAAGTCAATGCAAGGTGGCAGCTAATTGCGACTTAGGTGGCCGCTTAGCTCTTTCAGCACAAGGCGTCTGGCACTTTCTGCGTCGTTCCGTAAGCGGAGGCATTTGCGGGGCCATTCCGGTATTACTTGCGTATACGGATAAAATCGAGTTCATGGTACATCCTAACCTTCAACAAGATAAGTTAGGCTCGAGATATGGCAATAAGAGATCGAAATCGAGTCTAAGTCCCATCAGGTTAGAACCCGGGGCATGATGCCTGCCTTCGAGGATATCGAGACCGTAATCCCGGAATCAACCCTAGCCTCGAACGACTTCGAAGAATATTGTCGGACGATCCAGCATAGCCAACAGAAGCCCGAAATATCTGTGACCGGCCAAATGTTACGGCAGGAATCTCGGTACGTATCGATAAGGAACCGGCAATCAGCAAATCAGAAGATTTTTTACCTTTTATAAAGTTGTACCTAAAATAGGACTCCCCTACTATATAAAAGGGGTCTAACAATTCATTTGACGCATGGTAACACGCATTCCAAGGTAATATATCATTATTTTTTCTGTTATTAGTTCTTTTGCTTTCGTTCGTCAGTGCTTGTTGTTATGAGCCCGGATCGAGGGCAAATATTTCACTAAGACTTAAGTCGTCTTCCTTGTGCGGTTTGAGCTTACTTCATCCTTATTTATTCAATTTGTCTTTATTTACTGCTTTGTGTTAAATAAGTTCGCGTATCCTTAAAATCACTTACAAATTTAATTGTTATCCGATTTTGAGGGTAAACAGTTTGGCGTCCACCGTGGGGCTGAGGATAATAATGGCTATTTGATACAAATTTCTATACCACACACTACTTTACACTTGTTCTTTGGAGTGTCTCTAATTTCAGGTTAAAGCTCAAAATGTCAAACTCCCAGTCCGCACCTCTACATGTTTGACGATGAGTCCGGTCATCACGGTGAAAATAACAACATGGTGCCCAGTGGCGAGGTACCACATGTTGATCCCATCGGAATTCCGGTCGTTGACCCGATTGACGCCAACTCGCATGTGGCCATCAACGTAAATCTGCATACCGACCCCGAGAAAAGTGTCAGTGGTGAAGCCCGATCAGCAGCCCGAAATACACAAGACATTGGAGGGGAGGGATAAATTTACGGGTGATCTTCGAAATGTTGCAGGCTCAACAGGCGGCGATAGCCCAATTACAGAACCAAAGCCGCGCGCCGAGCAGAATTGAACTCGATCCACCCCGGGAAGTCACCCGCAGAAACGAACCGGTCGTAGAGAGGCTGAATGAAAATGAATTGGGGACCAACCCCGAGATCATAAAGATGCTCGGGGAACTGACAAAACGGGTAGAATCAGGAGAGAAGAACATCGAAGCTAATGACAAAAAGATGGAAACCTACAATTCCAGGGTCGACAAAATCCTAGGAGCACCGCCGATATTAAAAGGCCTGGATTCCAAGAAGTTCGTTCAAAAATCTTTTCCTCCTAGCGCGGCTCCAAAGCCGATCCCTAAGAAGTTCCGCATGCCCGAGATTCCTAAGTACAACGGAATGTCCGACCCAAATGAGCATGTGACCTCCTATACATGTGCCATCAAAGGGAACAACGACTTGGAGGATGATGAGATCGAGTATGTCTTGCTGAAAACGTTCGGGGAGACCCTGTTAAAAGGAGCTATGATATGGTATCACAACTTACCTCCTAATTCTATTAACTCGTTTGATATGCTTGCAGATTCTTTCGTAAAAGCACACGCCGGGGCTATCAAGGTCGAGACCAGGAAGTCAGACCTTTTCAAAGTAAAACAGAAGGATAATGAGATGCATAGAGAGTTCGTGTTCCGGTTTCAAACAGAACGGATAGACCTGCCGTCGGTCGCTGATGGTTGGGCCGTTCAGGCTTTCACCCAAGGACTCAACATTCGAAGCTCGTTTGATTGACAGCAGTTGAAACAAAACTTGGTAGAATATCCGGTTGTCACTTGGGCCGATGTTCATAATCGGTATCAATCGAAAATCAGGGTCAAAGATGATCAGCTTGGGGCCCCTTCCGGGTCCGTGTATCCCGTCAGAACATTCGATAGAGTCAAGAGAGACATCGATCGTGAACTGAGATCAAACAGGGATCGTTATCAGTCGTACAATGGAGACCGAAGAAGTAGTGGGTCTGGACGGAACCCTATGAGAAATGAAAGGAGAAATGACCGAGGTCAAAACAACCGGGGACTCATGAGCAAAAACAGCTTCGACAGGCCCGTCGGGCCTAAAGAAGCGCCAAGATTATCAGAGTACAACTTCAACGTCGATGCCGCCGATATCGTATCTGCCATCGGACGCATCAAAGATACCAAATGGCCTCGATCTCTACAGTCCGATCCAGCCCAAAGGGATCCTAACCTAATGTACAAGTATCACGGCACTCATGGCCACAGAACAGAAGACTGCCGACAATTAAGAGAGTAGGTGGCCCGGCTGTTCAACAATAGACATCTCCGAGAGTTCCTGAGTGATCAGGCCAAGAACCACTTCAGGAACATGTCACGCCCCAAACCTAGGGGCGTAGCTGGCACCCGGTGCCTTACTAGCACGGGCGAACCACTCTGTAACTCATGATCGTTCGACCAAAACTAGAAAATGCATAGGTCGAGTTGGCTAAACCCATTCTTTATGTAACCATCATGGGCCAACATGGCCACAACTCGTAATGTATAACTATAAGTGGGAAACGTTGTATCAATGAACCATTGTTCTTAAAATATGAATACATATGGGGCCGTCAAGGCCTCTGACATACTATACAAAATGAACCTCTGTGTCTACAAAGCCTCTAAGATTATTCGACATCAAATGGGACAGGGACCCGGCCTACCCATAAGTCTATAGCAAAACTTTGATACGATGACTTATAGACTCGGCTGCGTTTCGAATGAGGTGGAGTCTTACCGATCCTTCGCTGAATGCTAACCTCGTCGACTATGAGGGCTCGTCAAACTGATTATCTATACCTACAGGCATGAATGTAACGTCCACAACAAAAGGACGTCAGTACGAATAATGTACTGAGTATGTAAGGCATGTAAATCAGTATATAAAGGACATGGAAGAAACATGGAATAAAGGACTCAACCTGTAAGTCTGGATAGCTCTGTAAATCATGAAATATTTATAATCTCATGCATATGCGTATAAATGTCATATAATGTATAGGTCCGTGCGTACATAACATCATCAAGCCTCTGAGGACATCCCATCATATCATCTCAGCCTCTGTGGGCAAAATCATCAACGTATACCAACTGATCAGGTGGTGGTGCGTATATAACGCCGTAACCTTTTCCCGTACCCCATATACATATAATATACGCGTATATAATGCCATCTGGTCATGGGTAAATGTATATGTATAAATGAATGCAATGCATAATGAAGTAAGTCAATACGATCTCTTAAAATGTCATGAGACCCATGAACAGACGATATGATAGTAGGACACATGGGGAATCAAAAATATAGGCACACCTAGTACGTCTATAAATAGAGTCATTTACGAAAGTTGTGCGTTTGCTCGTTTCGTTTGTATCATATGGATTATGCCAAAAGGAAAGAAGGGATAGTCTTAACATACCTTACTTGATGAAATTATCAACTACTTTCAATTGAGCTTTCCAAGAACAATTTTTGCTCCTTTAAATCTTTGAACAAGAACTAAGCACTTCTTATGATCATGGCATATTTCATATTGCTGGACATATGGAGTATCATGGATGTATGTTTTTGCTATGTTTCTAGAGTAAGAGACTCCCTAATAATTGAAGGAAATATTTCAACCTTCTTTCTACATCTTAATTGCAAAAGAAGTATAATATGAAGGCTTAAAGGCTTGCATTGTCACGTGTAACCAAGGCACACCAAGTGCTATGACTCATGTGCACATTGGTGCCACCCTGTCCAACTTCATGCCATGTGGCAGCCCACAATTTCCCCTAAAATGCCACCTAATCCCATAAACCAAAGAGTCACCATTTGGATGTTTGAGTCATTTTCTCTTGTTGCCACGTGGGGGGTGATGTTCCCACCTAACTTATCCACCAATTTCCTAAATGTGACATCTTGCTCTATGACTTAAGAGTCATTTATTGGGCTTTCCTTGGCTGCCACGTTGGGAGGCTTATCAAGTCAAGCCTATCCAAACATTTTAATTACTTATCCACCCTAATAGTTTGATGACTAAGCCACCAAAACTCCCTAATCTTGCCACCTAGTTCCAAGACTTGCCTAGTCAATATTGAATTCCCTACTTGCTGCCACCTTAATCCTTATAAAGTTGATTAGTCATGAGCCCCCCTTATCCTCATGATTCTACGTGGATTCATACAAATGACACTTATCCACTTATAACTAATTCCATATTCCATGACTTTATACCAACATTAAACCAGTTATTCACACAAAAATTTCTAGGTCTTGATTCACTTAAATACTAATATATTTCATATACCTTACTATCATGATCGTGTGGTACCTTGTATGGCACTAGTCCATAAATACGGAGTATTATAGTTTGGACCGTATTTTATCCCAAAATATCAAACATCAACGGAACTCACTTTCTTCAATTTGTTTACCCTATGACCTTCACAACACTTACTTATCACTTGATATAAATATCATAAATAGTCTTGTCATTGAACTTATGTCAACTATCTTATGACAAATCCAACGTAGAAAAGTACGGGATGTAACATCCTTCCCCCCTTTAGAAACATTCGTCCTCGAATGTTAACTCTTAGAGATTTACAAAAATTTGCTGGGGTCTCCTCTGTAAACTAATCTAAAATCCAACCTATATCTGAAGTCTGGACTATTCACAACCTTTTGTACCTGAGTATCTCATATCTTCTTCACATTTACCTTACTTACCTTTCAATCTCGCATCGTATCTTCTGTCGTTTTCATAACCTCCCTTCCACATAGGTAGAAATTACATCTATGCCTTAAAGCTCTACTATGATACATGCACCTCTGGTGCATACAAAATCCGGTGGAAGCTTCATACTGACTTCTTATGACTTAGATCTATCGCACGATCTGAAAACAAAAGAAGGGTAACATTTCCTAAATGCCATATAGCCTCTCAATTATAAATGTGGCGTGCAACACACCCATAAGTAAGACTCTACTAGGCATGACTTTGTAGACTTTGGGTAGGTCGGGTCCCTGTCCCATTTGATGTCGAATAATCTTATAGGCTTTGTAGACGCAGAGGTTCATTTTGTACAGTATATTGTATTCATGTTTTATGAACGATGGTTCATTAATACAACGTTTGCCCACTTACAGTTATACATTACGAGTTGTGGCCATGTTGGCCCATGATAGTTGCAGAAGAAAAAGAAATGAGTTACAGAGTGGTTCGCTTGGGCCAGTACGGCACCGGGTGCCAGCCATGCCCCCCAGGTTTGGGGCGTGACAGAATAGGGATTCTAATAAATAGACCAAGCATGAGGAACCTCAGCATGTCATTAACATGATCATCAGTGGGGTTGACATTCCCCAGGGGCTGATGCTGAAGCACACCAAAGTATCCATCGCAAGGGAAAAATAGACTCGGAATTACGTATCGGAAGGAACCTTGTCTTTCAACGGCGAAGACACTGAAGGGATCGTATAGCCCCACAATGATGCACTGGTAATATTGGTGCTCATAAATAAATCTCGAGTTAAGCGTGTGTTAATTGATTCAGGTAGCTTAGCCAACATCATCAGATCGAGGGTCGTGGAACAACTCGGCCTACAAGATCAGATCGTACCTGCAGTCCGAGTCCTGAACGGGTTAAACATGGCATGTGAGACCACTAAATGGGAGATAACAATACCGGTGAACGTCACCGGAACCATTCAGGAAGCCAAGTTCTATGTAATCAAAAGAGATATGAGATACAACGCTTTGTTCGGGAGGCCATGGATTCACAACATGAGAGCAATACCCTCAACACTGCACCAGGTGCTGAAATTCCCAACACCCGGAGGAATCAAAACAGTTTATGGAGAGAAACCGGCCGCCAAGAAAATGTTCGCGGTCGATGAGGTGATCCCGGCATCCACACTCTCGACATCGAAGGGTCCGAATCCGATGGCCAAAGATGAGGCCAAATAGCAATTACCGATACCAGCCTCGACAAAATCGAAGAAATAAGGGGTAGACGAGGACTACGACTACGGAGTTCCCATATCTTTCATAGCCCCCGACGATTCTGACGCTACCAAATCAACGGTCGAGGAGCTGGAGCAAGTTGTACTAATCGAACACTTGCCCGATTGAAAGGTATACCTCATCATGGGATTAAGCCCCGAGCTCAAGAAAAAACTCATTCAATTTTTTATAGATAACGATGATTGTTTCTCTTTGTCCCACCTTGATATGACAGGGATCCCGCTGGAAATAACCACTCACAAGCTAAGCCTGGACCCGAAGTTCCACCCGGTCAAGCAGAAGAGGAGACCCCAGTCTGAGGTCAAACATGCTTTCATCAAGGATGAGGTATCTAAACTCCTTAAAATAGGGTCCATTCGGGAGGTTAAATACCCGGATTGGTTAGTAAACGTAGTGGTAGTCCCTAAAAACGGAGTAAATTAAGAATATGTGTAGACTATAAAGACTTGAATAAGGCATGTCCCAAGGACTCCTTCCCTCTGCCCAACGTCGATCGCATGATCGATGCAACGGTCGGCCACGAGATCCTCAGTTTTCTCGACGCCTATTTCGGGTACAAACAAATATGGATGAACCCGGGCGATCAGGAAAAAACCTCCTTCATCACTAAGTACGACACCTACTGCTATAACGTAATGCCATTCAGACTAAAAAATGGCGGTGCCATTTACCAACGCCTAGTAAATTGGATGTTCGAGGAACAAATAGAAAAATCAATGGAGGTTTATATTGACAATATGTTGGTTAAGTACCTGCGAGCAGAGGACCATTTGAAACATTTGCAGGAAACCTTCAGCATATTGAAGAAATACAATATAAAGCTGAATCCGGAGAAGTGTGCATTTGGAGTCGGATCCGGTAAATTCCTCGGATTCATGGTATCCAACCGGGGAATCGAGATCAACCCCGATAAGATCAAAGCCATCGAAGATATCACTGTTGTGGACAACATGAAGGCCGTACAAAGATTAACTGGACGCATAGCCGCCCTGAGGCGATTCATCTCGAGGTCTTCCAACAAGAGTCACCGGTTCATCTCACTGTTGAAAAAGAAGAATAACTTCTTGTGGACCCTGTAGTGCCAACGGGCCTTGGAGGAACTCAAGCAATATCTATCAAGCCCACCGCTGCTCCACAAGCCGAAGACAGACGAGCAGCTATACCTGTACCTGACAGTATCGGATATAGCGGTAAGTGGAGTCCTAGTCCGGGAAGAGAAAGGTACGCAATTTCCCATTTACTATGTTAGCAGGACTTTAGGCGAGGTCAAAACTAGATATCCTTACCTAGAGAAATTGGCGCTTACTTTGCTAAGTGCCTCTAGGAAGCTGAAACCGTATTTTCAATGTCACCCCATATGTGTTGTGACTACTTACCCATTGAGGAATGTAATGCATAAACCCGAGCTCTCGGGACAATTGGCCAAATGGGCTGTGGAGATCAGCGGGTACGATATTGAATATCGGCCCCGGACCGCCATTAAATCTCAAATTTTGGCAGACTTTGTGGCCTACTTTATGCCGTCCCTAATACCCGAGGTTGAAATAGAGTTATTGCTGAACTCAAGGACTTCTTCGGGAATCTGGACCCTCTTTACGGACGGCGCCTCGAACGCAAAAAGGTACGAACTTGGCATCGTATTAAAGCCACCAACAGGCAATGTAGTTAGACAATCTATTAGGATTGTAAAATTGACTAACAACAAAGCCAAATATGAGGCCATGAATGCTAGTCTCGAACTAGCCAAAAGCTTGGGGGCGGAGGTGATCGAAGCTAAGTGCGACTCCCTCCTTGTGGTGAATCAAGTTAATGGGACATTCGAGGTCAGAGAGGAACGAATGCAAAGGTACCTAGATAGGTTGCAGGTAACGCTACATTAGTTCAAGGAGTGGACTCTACAACACGTACCTCGGGATCAAAACAGTGAGGCCGATGCCCTTGCCAACTTGGGGTCGTCGGTCGAGGACAATGAGTTTGACTCAAGGGCAGTCGTATAACTCATGAGATTGGTAGTGAAAGAAGGCCACGCCGAGATAAACTCAACGAGCCTAACTTGGGACTGGAGAAACAAATATATAGAATATCTGAAGACCAGAAAACTGCCCTAATTCCAAAAGAATCGAGGGCCCTGAGTACGAAGGCAGCCCGATTTAGCTTGTCCGAAGACGGAAACCTATTCAGAAGAACATTTGATGGCCCTCTCGCGATATGTCTAGGTCCAGGAGATACCGAGTACATTCTGAGGGAAATTCACGAAGGTACCTACGGAAATCATTCAGGCGCCGAATCATTGGTTTGAAAAATAATCAGAGCCGGCTACTATTGGATCGATATGGAAAAGGACGCGAGGGAGTTCGTACGAAAATGTGATGAATGTCAAAGGCATGCTACGATGATTCATCAACCCGGGGAGCTGCTGCACTCGGTCTTGTCACCCTGGCCGTTCATGAAATGACGGATGGACATCGTTGGCCCCCTTTTATGGGCACCCGGTAAGGCTCAATTTATATTGTTTATGACTGACTATTTTTCTAAGTGGGTGGAAGCCCAGGCATATGAGAAGGTCAGGGAGAAAGAAGTCATCGATTTCATTTGGGACCACATCATATGCCGGTTCGGAATACCGGCCGAGATCGTGTGCGACAATGGGAAACAGTTCATCGGTAACAAAGTAATCAAGTTTCTCGAGGACCATAAGATCAAAAGGATCCTATCAACACCTTACCACCCTAATGGGAATGGACAAGCAGAGTCCACTAATAAAACCATACTCCAAAACCTCAAAAGGAGGTTGACCGACGCCAAGGGAAAATGGAAAGAAATCTTGCCCGAAGTCCTGTGGGCATACTGTACGACCTCAAAGTCCAGTACCAGGGCCACCCCATTCTCGCTGGTTTACGATTTTGAAGCTCTAATACCGGTCTAAATCGGAGAATCGAGTCTTAGGTTTCGATCTGCAATGAAAGAATCAAACGACAATGCCATGAATACGAGCCTGGACCTGATAGATGAAAGGCGCGAAGCCGCCCTTGTTCAGTTGGCCGCCAAAAAATAGCGGATCGTGAGGTATTACAATCGAATAGCCAACCTTCGACATTTCAATGTCAGGGACTTAGTGTTAAGGAAGGTCACGCTAAGCACCCAAAATCCGAACGAAGGGAAGTTGGGGCCGAACTGGGAAGGTCCTTATCAAATTATCGAGATCACCAGAAAGGGATCATACAAACTCAGAACAATGAACGGTGAGCAACTACCGAACAACTGGAACATAACTCACTTGAAGCGTTATTACTGCTAAGGTACGACCCCATTCATTCATTTTACTTATTTGTAATTTGAACTAACACTTGCAGGCGACCGTCAAAGAACAACACAAATTGTATGCCTGAAATCACACTTTGCACTTTTTTCCCTTGAATCGGTTTTGTTCCAAATGGGTTTTCCGGCAAGATTTTCAACGAGGCAATAGTAAATTGTGCTAACTTAGAATTGATGGCCAGCTACGAACCGGCGTCGAAGATCACGACAACAGTATTCGAGGCTTCTCTATGGTCGGCCTCGAACACTGGGGGGCATCACCCTCGGATAATGACTTTATCAAGGAAAGAAACTTTGTGATCGAATAGTCTCGGCTCGATCGATAGGATTTACTGTAAGGGCTAAAGGGTCAAATGAACCGTGCTCACATAGACTGCTCAAGCCCTAACATATAGCTTGTACACATGTGTAATCGTATATATTACACACAAAAATAAAAAGAAGTTTCTACCTTGCAGATAAATATTTTGTCCCTTAAATTTTTTTTTCCTCCTAAGGAATTTCCTACATTCGATCCCCTAAAGATATCGAGCCCAAGGGCCTCATTTATCCGGGTTCAAAGGATCGCTCTCACTCGGGGACTACCATCTAAAGACAAACTCGAACGGCCCGGGGGCACAAGACCTATTAGGCAGCGCCCGAACCTTAAAGGCTACTACCATCCCCATTTGGGGACTGTTATCTTGGGCAAGCCTGGATAACTCGGGGTAACAAGCCCACTGGGCAACACCCGAACTAAAAAGGCTACGACCATACTAAAACGGCTTGGAGACGTCCGATACCCATAACAAAAAATAAGGCCTTCAAAATTTCTAAACCGGTTCAAAAGGCTACCCTCGGTAAAATTATCATCTAAAACGTTCTAAGTATTTTGGGGAAAGCTTCCGGTCTTACCGAGCCCCCACGAATCGTAAACAAAATAATATCGAAAGAAAGGCCTGTTCGAACCTCCGAACAAGACCTAATTATTACATGCTAATACATTTCAATATCTTCGTAGTCATAAAGAACAAAGCAAAAAGAAATGAGCTTAAAAACTGTCGAAGGGGAAAAAATGAGCCTTATATATATATATATATATATATATATATATATATATATATATATATATATATATATATATATGAAAAGATCTTTACAAAGGCCAAACAGCCTTGACAAAAAGGTACAAAAGTGCAAAATACAAAAACAGAGAAAAATATACAAAGTACTTAAATGGCTTGGTCTCCACCGGAGCCCACCTCGTCACCGAGACCATCAGAGTCTCCTCTGTCCTCGGATCTGCCCGATCTCTCGGAGTCTTCTTCATCCTCGGGGTACGCCAACTTCTTGGCCTCGACCTTGAACCCCTTAGCGGTCGCAATCTCGGCTGACACATCAAAACCCCGAGCATGAACCTCCTCAAGGGCCTCCCTTCGGGACTGCCACTTCGTGTATTTGACCGTGTCCCTTAAGCGGTCCTGGGCTGCGTCGGCCTTATACTGTGCTACCATCTCATCAGCATCAGCTTTGGTCACTTCAACCACCGACTTGGCCGCTTTGAGCCCCTTGGCAAGGGTTTCTCGATCGGAGATGGCCGAGCTTAGCTGAGACTGGGGCTTCTCAATTTTTTGGCCTGCACCTCAGCCTTTTCCTTTGTCGCCCAAAGCCAGACCTTTGCCGAGGTCAATTGCCCCCGGGCAGTCTCCTTTTCCGAAACCAGGCGGTCCATCCTGCTTCTCCATTCTTCAGTCTCGACCTTGACTGCATCCATCTCGGCTAGGAGTTTGTCGATCCGGTCGATCTTCTGTTGGACCTGCAGGTTCCGACCATTAGTTACCATATCTAGCTTATCTTCACTAACTTCAAATATTTTTACCTGTTCAACCAGGTCAACGTGTTCCTTCCGAGCCACCTTCAACTCAGCTTGAAGGCTCTTAGCCTCTCCTTTATGTTATTCGCTGAGGAGTTTGTAGGTATCTCTCTTATCAGTGAGCCCTCGAACTTCGGCTTCAAGTTGGTTCAGCTCATCCCGATACCGAAGGAAAGTTTCATGGTGAAGCACCGAGCCCTACGAATACAAAGAAAAATGCTAGGATTATCTATGGATTAGTCTGAGTACAAAAGGAGAAATTGAAGTCATCGAGAGATATCTGAAGTTACCCGGTTCAATGCCTGTTGTGCTTCGTTGAACAGGCAGGGAACATCTACCTCATTCATCTTGGCTTGGTCTTCCTCGGTCACGAGGCACCGAAGGTAATTGGCCATGCCTACGGGGGCGGAGAGGACCCGGGCTTCCTCCGGAACAAAGATGATGATGGATCACTTCCGGTCAGGATTCACACTCGGAGCTGGGAACCGGTTGATCAGTTTCGGGATCGAGGAAGACACGCTTGCTCCCGAAGATCGACTCTTCTTCGGTGCCTCTAAGTCACCCAATTCGGTGACGTCCTCCGTGGCAGTGGAATCCACGCCATCAAAAAAGCCATGGAAGGGATCGTCCGCTCCATGGGTCCCCTTATTGGGATGCTCTTTCACCGTTTGGGCCTTGTTATACATGGACTTAGTAAACGAGGGTGATTCGGTGATGTCTATCACACCGATTGCTTCCTTCGGGGAATTGCTCGCATCCCGAGAAGCCTCGGCCCCAGCCTCCTCATCGACCTCCTTAGCTTGAGGTAGGTTGGCCTCGAGGTTCTATGATTCGGAGGCCCCTTGCCTTTCGAGCTGCGACGGCATGCAGGCCAACAGGACAAAGGATTCTTCTTCGGATTGATCTCTCAGCCAGTAGAGCGAATCCGGAAGTGGTGCTCAGGCACTGGTTCCTTCTTTTGGCTTGCGCACCAGTCTCTTTCTTTTTTTATTTTTCTCCGAGCTCAGGGAACTCAGAGCCCTTTTTCTTTTCTTCTTTTTGGCCTATATCGGAGCAGGGGACTCAGTAGGTAAGCCCTCGCCACTGGCCGGAGGTCTCAGCTCGACGTCCTTATATAAGCCTGCAAAAAGAAGTAAAGGGAGTAAGGGCTTAATACTAAAAGAGGAATCCTAATACTACCTACTCGGGAAAGAAGTCTCACCATGGGAACGGGCCTCCTAACGGCCCTTCGAGAGCTTATGCCATGAGTGCTCGGAATATGGCATCTGTGACACGATATCCTCGACCCACTACTTGAGTCGAGGGACAGCGTTCGGGACCCAAGCAATAACTGCACCACCACAAAGCATCGGTAAGAAAAAGAGAAATAAGTGTAAAATCGACATTCAAAAGTAAATCATACTTACGTGAGGTATTCCACTTCTCGGGGAATGGCCTGCACTCGGCTGGGATAATGTCCGAAGTCCTCACTCGAACAAAACGACCTTGCCAGCCTCGATCCCGATCCTCATCAATACTTGAGAACGGGGCTTTACTGGCCTACCGCACAAGCTTTATCAGTCCCCTGCGAAAGATTCAGGGACTATAAGCGTAGAAGATGGTCGATGGTGAACGAACATCCATCGATTTTGTTCACAAAGAACCGGAGGAGGATCACGATCCTCCAAAGAGATGGGTGAATCTGGCCTAGGCACATGTTGTACCTTCTGCAGAAATCCAAAATGACCGGATCCACCGGGCCTAATGTAAAGGGATAAGTGTAAACTCTTATGTATCCCTCGAAAAAGGTGGTAATGACTTCATCGGGGTCGGGGACCACTATGTCCTTATCGGCCCAGTTATAGTCTTTTCGGACCGTGGGGAGGATCTCTTCGGTGATCAAGCAGATGTATCTTGAGACCTCCTCCCACCAGCCTTGTACGGATGATGGCATTTCGACCTTGAAATCGACGTTGACCGAGCATCCCTCGGGGATGAATATTTTCAAAGGGGTTCAGGTACTGGTTCATCGATGGCAGTGCGCGAAACGGTCTCCTCGGCCTCAATAGCCGATTGTGAAGTAGAAGGGTTTTCTTTCCGGGGAATGGTTTTTGAAGACTTTGCCATTTCTTTAAAAAATGGAGGAAAATCTAAGAATGGCGGAGAAAGAAAGGAAGTTGAAAGATTGGACCCGATGGCTTAAGATGAAGACGGGTAAAAATTCTTGCAAAGGATCTCGAAAAACTGGAGTAAAAGTGCTAGAAAGTGTTGAAATCTTAAAGATACGAGGATAGAAGGTTTGGATGTAAAGTTAAAATGAACGAAGAAGGGGTTATTTATAGTAGTTTAGTAGGGTTTGGCATCCAGGGACGGCCGACCATCGGTTGACATGCATTTAATGCCATTAAGACTTGACTGGCGAGACGTTTCGATTGTTTTGTCAATTTTGTCACGGTGTATCGGAGTAAGAATCAGAAGCTCATATCGTTTCTCGTCGTTTATTTGACAAAAAATGAGGGGACTATCTGTATACACGTAAAAGCAAGCTTATGGTACATCATAGCCTCTGAGAAGATAAGCTAGGCTCGAGATATGGCAATAAGGGACCAAAACCGAGCC
This sequence comes from Nicotiana tomentosiformis, assembly GCF_000390325.3. Lineage (NCBI taxonomy): Eukaryota > Viridiplantae > Streptophyta > Magnoliopsida > Solanales > Solanaceae > Nicotiana > Nicotiana tomentosiformis. Next base: position 80,303,385 of record NC_090818.1, read on the forward strand.
TAAGTCCCACCGGGTTAGAACCCGGGGGCATGATGCTTGCCTTCGAGGATATCGAGACCGTAATCTCGGAATCGACCCTAGCCTCGAACGACTTCGAAGAATATTGTCGAACGATCTAGCATAGCCAACAGAAGGCCGAAATATCTGTGACCGGCCGAATGTTACGGCAGGAATCTCGGCACGTATCGATAAGGAACCGACAATCAGCAAATAAGAAGATTTTTTTACTTTTTATAGAGTTGTACCTAAAATAGGACTCCCCTACTATATAAATTGGGGTCTAACAATTCATTTGATGCATGGTAACACGCATTGCAAGGCAATATATCATTATTTTTTCTGTTATAAGTTCTTTTGCTTTTGTTCGTCAGTGCTTGGTGTTACGAGCCCAGATCGAGGGCAAATATTTCACTAAGGCTTAAATCGTCTTCCTCGTGCGGTTTGAGCTTACTTCATTCTTATTTATTCAATTTGTCTTTGTCACGACCCAAACCGATGGGCCGCAATGGGTACCCGGTACCTTACTCAACTGAGTACCAACGTAACGTATCTTTCGTATCATACTATCATAGGTAAATGAGCCGGAGAGGCTGTCGTGAGATAAGTAGAATAAAACATGAGGAAATACTCGACATTGGATGACTTAACATGTAATCTTATATGTATGTCATACGGGCCTATAAGACCAAAATGATCACTCGTACACTAAACATAGGCCGACAAGGCCATAAAATCTTACACGTACATGACATATGTCTACAATCCTCTAAGAGTAGATAAACACCATAAAGGTCGGGACACGGCTCCGCCAATCTAATCAATACATGACCAAATCATACTTACCAAATAAGCCACTCCGGAGCAAATGGAGCGCACCAACACCTTCCGCTGAGCTGATAGCCTACTTGGATGACTCTCAACCTGTCTATCGGGACCTGCGGGCATGAAACACAGCATCCCCAGACAAAAGGGACGTCAGTACAAATAATGTACCGAGTATATAAGAAATGAGAATCGGTAAATAAAAGACATAGAGAAACATGGAGTAAAGACTCAACATATAAGTCTGAATAGCTCTGTGAATCATTTCTTATTTATAATGTCGTGCATATGCGTATAAATATCATACCATGCATAGGTATATATGCGTACAACATCATCAAGCCTCTGAGGGCATCCCATCATATCATCTCGGCCACTGTGGGCAAAATCATCAACATATACCAACTAATCAGGTGGTGGTGCGTATATAACGCAGTAACCTATTCCCATATCCCATATACATATAAATACGCGTATATAACGCCATCTAGTCATGGGTCAATGTACATGTATAAATGAATGAAATGCATAAGAAGTACGTTAATAAGATTTCTCGGAATGTCATAAGATCAATATACCTTACGGATAACTTTATCAACTACATATTTTTCTGAGATCCATGAACAGAAGATATAATAATAAGACACATGAGGAATCAAGAATATAGACACCCCTAGTATTTCTATGAATAGAGTCATTTATGAAAGTTGCGTATTTTGCTCGTTTCATTTGTATCATTTGTATTATGCCAAAAGGAAAGAAGGGATAGCCTTAACATACCTTTGTTGTCTTTCTTTAGTAACCACAACGACGACCCTTCCAACACACGTTAATCTATGAGAGACGACAATAATGCAACAACAATGGATTAGCGGCAAGCTTGTAGAAGGTCGTTGACGATGGAATGTACTTTTTTTTCCCTCTTTTAAACTTCCTTTTACTTTACATCACTACGAAATAACTTTGATCCGCTAACAACCATTAGGAATCGATATTAGAATCGTAAAATCGACGGGAGAATCAAGTAGAGAAAGCTTAATCTTTTCTTACTTTAAATTGCAAAATGTTTCCGCCCTTAATGACATGTTGTTCATCTTTCCAATGTTACATTACGTTGCTGCTCCTTTAGCAAACAATGCTACAGTAACTTAGTAATAGAGACATTGTTCAACTTTCCCCCAAAATGAACTAATATATCTCACTTTTTCATTTACGTTGCTGTTGCAAATTATCATCTTTGCCGAAGCTTTCTTTCTTAACTTAGTAGATGTGGGCCTTTCATTTTGTGAATTAGAAAGGTTATCTTTAACCTTTAAGCGTGGGCCCCACTTAGGATGACTAATCTTTGCCTAAAGGCCCCTAATTAGGCCACCTATTGTAATGAACCTTAGTCATTACAGGGGCATTGATCATGACCCCTTTGGGCTGCCACGTTGGGATTCCTTAGTCTTATCCAAAGACCTTAATTAATTATCCACCAATTTCTTAATTACATGGTTAATCTCCCATTAAACCAATAATTAATCAATTACCCACATAATTAAGAATTATCCCAAATTACTTAAAATACTAAGAACTTTTAATACACTTCATACACCTTACTATCATGGTCATGTGGTACCTTGTATGATACTAGTACATAAATATGGGGTATTATAGCTTGGACCGTATTTTATCTCAAAATGACAGCCTTCAACGGAACTCATTTTCTTTGATATGTTTACCCTCTCACCTTCACGAATTTACTTATCCTTGTTTGAAATAACTTTAATGCTTATAACCTCAAAAATAATCTCATTCCCGAGTCTACATCGATTAACTTACGACGAAACTTTAACGTACGAAAATGCGGGATGTAATATCTCATATCCAAGCTTTAATCAATTTACTTATGACATACTTTCACGTACGAAAACATAGGGTGTAACATCATCCCCCCCTTGGAACATTCGTCCTTGAATGTTGACTGATGCACTTTATTATTCTCATAACCCATAGCTCTTGCGAATATTTTAATACTCTCCTTGCCATTTAGGCAACTGTTCTGTGAATAAATCCAAAGGCCAGGGCATTCCCCCCTTTAGGCCTCTTTCTCACATCACGACTTGTGGTCGGAATTCTTCCAATTTCATAACTATTGCTACCTTATATCATGTAGTCTGTAAGACTTTGTCCTTATATGTACGCCTATGGTCTCTTGCCTCCAACTTTTATCCAATCTCTAGGCCTCACTTTGTGAACATATACAGAATTTTGACAAGTTGTACCTCTGGGCATCTATGGCTTTATTACATCTAAATAGGTCATACTATACCATAACTCTGACTTCGGTTTATTGTTACTGAGGTCTGCCACCAAACTTCAGGTTACTCTCGTTGCTTATCCCATATGTATAAATCTAAGTCCTTTAATGCTTCCTCAATACTGTTCATCTTAAGAATGACGGCCTAATCTCATCTCATGCTTTGTAATTTTTGATCTACAATCTGCCACTGATAACTTGAAACCTCTTGCGCAATCAATAGGGCTCACGTTGCATCGATGAACATTTGAAGTGATTTCCCACCATACTTCCATAACCGTATTTTATAGCATCCCAATGCGATTCACCTTACGTGGGTATTTTAATCCTGTACAATTCATGAAATCCCCCCTTTTGTTTCAAATCATTACTCAATCGAAGGCCCAAACGCCATCCTTTATCTATCACAATTACACCCTTATTCTACTACCAGGGCATCATTCCATCTCTTCTAAATCCTATTAGTCTTAGACTCCTTTGAGTTCATTCACGCTATACTGAGCTTTCTATAACTTAGAGAAACCATCGGCTCTCTTGTTTTCATGGGCTTAATCCCGAGTACTTATCCATTCTCGTCACCTTCTCACTCGTCTTTCCTTATCCTTACTAATGTATTCCTAAAACCTTGTTGCTCTACCATCTTTAGCTTGCGATCTACACATATCTATTTATACTACTCGCAACCTTCCTTCAACTTGCTTGCACCATAGATTTCCTTGTGTTATTCTGGAACATCAAGCGAGACATCACATCGTCTCTAATTCTTCTTTACTCTTTTATCTAGACCTCTCGATACATAGAAACCATAGGCTGGAAAATATGCCACTGACAACGCCGCTATCATTCCTGGATACTGACTCCCAGTGCTCTTAGCCTTTTATCCGAAGTATGGACTATTCACAACCTTCTGGGAACCGGTTGATCAGTTTCGGGATCGAGGAAGACACGCTTGCTCCCGAAGATCGACTCTTCTTCGGTACCTCTAAGTCACCCAATTCGGTGACGTCCTCCGTGGCGGTGGAATCCACGCCATCAAAAAAGCCGTGGAAGGGATCGTCCGCTCCATGGGTCCCCTTATTGGGATGCTCTTTCACCGTTTGGGCCTTGTTATACATGGACTCAGTAAACGAGGGTGATTCGATGATGTCTATCACACCGAGTGCTTCCTTCGGGGAATTGCTCGCATCTCGGAAAGCCTCGGCCCCAGCCTCCTCATCGACCTCCTTAGCTTGAGGCAGGTCGGCCTCGAGGTTCTATGATTCGGAGGCCCCTTGCCTTTCGAGCTGCGACGGCATGCAGGCCAATAGTACAAAGGCTTCTTCTTCGGATTCATCTCTCAGCCAGTAGAGCGAATCCGGAAGTGGTGCTCGGGCACTGGTTCCTTCTTTTGGCTTGCGCACCAGTCTCCTTCTTTTTTTATTTTTCTCCGAGCTCAGGGAACTCAGAGCCCTTTTTCTTTTCTTCTTTTTGGCCTATAACGGAGCACGGGACTCGGTAGGTAAGCCCTCGCCACTGGCCGGAGGTCTCAGCTCGACGTCCTTATATAAGCCTGCAAAAAGAAGTAAAGGGAGTAAGGGCTTAATACTAAAAGAGGAATCCTAATACTACCTACTCGGGAAAGAAGTCTCACCATGGGAACGGGCCTCCTAACGGCCCTTCGAGAGCTTGTGCCATGAGTGCTCGGAATATGGCATCTGTGACACGATACCCTCGACCCACTACTTGAGTCGAGGGACAGCGTTCGGGACCCAAGCAACAACTGCACCACCACAAAGCATCGGTAAGAAAAAGAGAAGTAAGTGTAAAATCGACATTCGAAAGTAAATCATACTTACGTGAGGTATTCCACTTCTCGCGGAATGGCCTGCACTCGGCTGGGATTAAGTCCGAAGTCATCACTCGAACAAAACGGCCTTGCCAGCCTCAATCCCGGTCCTCATCAAAACTTGAGAACGGGGCTTTACTGGCCTGCCGCACAAGCTTTATCAGTCCCCTGCGAAAGATTCAGGGACTATAAGCGTAGAAGATGGTCGATGGTGAACGAACATCCATCGATTTTGTTCACAAAGAACCGGGGGAGGATCACGATCCTCCAGAGCGATGGGTGAATCTGGCCTAGGCACACGTTATACCTTCTGCAGAAATCCAAAATGACCAGATCCACCGGGCCCAATGTAAAGGGATAAGTGTAAACACTTATGTATCCCTTGACAAAGGTGGTAGTGACTTCATCGGGGTCGGGGACCACTATGTCCTTATCGGCCCAGTTATAGTCTTTTCGGACCGTGGGGAGGATCTCTTCGGTGATCAAGCAGATGTATCTCGAGACCTCCTCCCACCGGCCTTGTACGGATGAAGGCATTTCGACCTTGAAATCGACGTTGACCGATCATCCCTCGGGAATGAATATTTTGAAAGGGGTTCAGGTACTGGTTCATCGATGGCAGTGCGCGAAATGGTCTCCTCGGCCTCAATAGCCGATTGTGAAGTGGAAGGGTTTTCTTTCCGGGGAATGGTTTTTGAAGTCATTGCCATTTCTTTAAAAATGGAGGAAAATCTAAGAAAGGTGGAGAAAGAAAGGAAGTTGAAAGATTGGACCCGATGGCTTAAGATGAAGGCGGGTAAAAATTCTTGCAAAGGATCTCGAAAAACCGGAGTAAAAGTGCTAGAAAGTGTTGAAATCTTAAAGATACGAGGATAGAAGGTTTGGATGTAAAGTTAAAATGAACGAAGAAGGGGTTATTTATAGTAGTTTAGTAGGGTTTGGCATCCAGGGACGGCCGACCATCGGTTGACATGCATTTAATGCCATTAAGACTTGACTGGCAAGACGTTTCGATTGTTTTGTCAATTCTGTCACGGTTTATCGGAGTAAGAATCAGAAGCTCATATCGTTTCTCGTCGTTTGTTTGCCAAAAAATGAGGGGACTATCTGTATACGCATAAAAGCGAGCTTATGGTACATCATAGCCTCTGAGAAGATAAGCTAGGCTCGAGATATGGCAATAAGGGACCAAAACCGAGCCTAAGTCCCACCGGGTTAGAACCCGGGGGCATGATGCTTGCCTTCGAGGATATCGAGGCCGTAATCTCGGAATCGACCCTAGCCTCGAACGACTTCGAAGAATATTGTCGAACGATCTAGCATAGCCAATAGAAGGCCGAAATATCTGTGACCGGCCGAATGTTACGGCAGGAATCTCGGCACGTATCGATAAGGAACCGACAATCAGCAAATCAGAAGATTTTTTTACCTTTTATAGAGTTGTACCTAAAAAAGGACTCCCCTACTATATAAAGTGGGATCTAACAATTCATTTGATGCATGGTAACACGCATTCCAAGGCAATATATCATTATTTTTCTGTTATAAGTTCTTTTCTTTTATTCGTCAGTGCTTGGTGTTACGAGCCCAGATCGAGGGCAAATATTTCACTAAGGCTTAAATCGTCTTCCTCGTGCGGTTTGAGCTTACTTCATCCTTATTTATTCAATTTGTCTTTGTCACGACCCAAACCGATGGGCCGCAATGGGCACCCGGTACCTTACTCAACTGAGTACCAACGTAACGTATCTTTCGTATCATACTATCATAGGTAAATGAGCCGGAGAGGCTGTCGTGAGATAAGTAGAATAAAACATGAGGAAATACTCGACATTGGATGACTTAACATGTAATCTTATATGTATGTCATACGGGCCTATAAGACCAAAATGATCACTCGTACACTAAACATAGGCCGACAAGGCCATAAAATCTTACACGTACATGACATATGTCTACAATCCTCTAAGAGTAGATAAATACCATAAAGGTCGGGACACGGCTCCGCCAATCTAATCAATACATGACCAAATCATACTTACCAAATAAGCCACTCCGGAGCAAATGGAGCGCACCAACACCTTCCGCTGAGCTGATAGCCTACTTGGATGACTCTCAACCTGTCTATCGGGACCTGCGGGCATGAAACACAGCATCCCCAGGCAAAAGGGACGTCAGTACAAATAATGTACCGAGTATATAAGAAATGAGAATCGGTAAATAAAAGACATAGAGAAACATGGAGTAAAGACTTAACATATAAGTCTGAATAGCTCTGTGAATCATTTCATATTTATAATGTCGTGCATATGCGTATAAATATCATACTATGCATAGGTATATATGCGTACAACATCATCAAGCCTCTGAGGGTACATCATATCATCTCGGCCACTGTGGGCAAAATCATCAACATATACCAACTAATCAGGTGGTGGTGCGTATATAACGCCGTAACCTTTTCCCATATCCCATATACATATAAATACGCATATATAACGCCATCTAGTCATGGGTCAATATACATGTATAAATGAATGAAATGCATAAGGAGTACATTAATAAGATTTCTCGGAATGTCATAAGATCAATATACCTTACGGATAACTTTATCAACTACATATTTTTCTGAGATCCATGAACAGAAGATATAATAATAAGACACATGAGGAATCAAGAATATAGACACCCCTAGTATTTCTATGAATAGAGTCATTTATGAAAGTTGCGTATTTTGCTCGTTTCATTTGTATCATTTGTATTATGCCAAAAGGAAAGAAGGGATAGCCTTAACATACCTTTGTTGTCTTTCTTTAGTAACCACAATGACAACCCCTCCAACACACGGTAATCTACGAGAGACGACAATAACGCAACAAAAATGGATTAGCGGCAAGCTTGTAGAAGGTCGTTGACGATGGAATGTACTTTTTTTCCCCTCTTTTAAACTTCCATTTGCTTTACATCACTACGAAATAACTTCGATCCGCTAACAACCATTAGGAATCGATATTAGAATCGTAAAATCGATGGGAGAATCAAGTAGAGAAAGCTTAATCTTTTCTTACTTTAAATAGCAAACGTTTCCGCCCTTAATGACATGTTGTTCATCTTTCCAATGTTACATTACGTTGCTGCTCCTTTAGCAAACAATGCTACAGTAATTTAGTAATAGAGACATTGTTCAATTTTCCCCCAAAATGAACTAATATATCCCACTTTTTCATTTACGTTGCTGTTGCAAATTATCATCTTTGCTGAAGCTTTCTTTCTTAACTTAGTAGATGTGAGCCTTTCATTTTGTGAATTAGAAAGGTTATCTTTAACCTTTAAGTGTGGGCCCCACTTAGGATGACTAATCTTTGCCTAAAGGCCCCTAATTAGGCCACCTATTGTAATGAACCTTAGTCATTACATGGGCATTGATCAAGACCCCTTTGGGCTGCCACGTTGGGGTTCCTTAGTCTTATCCAAAGACCTTAATTAATTATCCACCAATTTCTTAATTACATGGTTAATCTCTCATTAAACCAATAATTAACCAATTACCCACATAATTAAGAATTATCCCAAATTACTTAAAATACTAAGCACTTTTAATACACTTCATACACCTTACTATCATGGTCATGTGGTACCTTGTACGATACTAGTACATAAATACGGGGTATTATAGCATAGACCGTATTTTATCTCAAAATGACAGCCTTCAACGGAACTCATTTTCTTTGATATGTTTACCCTCTCACCTTCACGAATTTACTTATCCCTTGTTTGAAATAACTTTAATGCTTATAACCTCAAAAATAATCTCATTCCCGAGTCTATGTCAATTAACTTACGACGAAACTTTAACGTACGAAAATGCGGGATGTAATATCTCATATCCAAGCTTTCATCAATTTACTTATGGCATACTATCACGTACGAAAACATAGGGTGTAACATCATCCCCCCTTGGAACATTCGTCCTTGAATGTTGACTGATGCACTTTATTATTCTCATAACCCATAGCTCTTGTGAATACTTTAATACTCTCCTTGCCATTTAGGTAACTGTTCCTGTGAATAAATCCAAAGGCCAGGGCATTCCCCCCTTTAGGCCTCTTTCTCACATCACGACTTGTGGTCGGAATTCTTCCAATTTCATAACTATTGCTACCTTATATCATGTAGTCTGTAAGACTTTGTCCTTATATGTACGCCTATGGTCTCTTGCCTCCAACTTTTATCCAATCTCTAGGCCTCACTTTGTGAACATATACAGAATTTTGACAAGTTGTACCTCTGGGCGTCTATGGCTTTATTACATCCAAATAGGTCATACTATACCATAACTCTGACTTCGGTTTATTGTTACTGAGGTCTGCCACCAAACTTCAAGTTACTCTCGTTGCTTATCCCATATGTATAAATCTAAGTCCTTTAATGCTTCCTCAATACTGTTCATCTTAAGAATGACGGCCTAATCTCATCTCATGCTTTGTAATTTTTGATCTACAATCTGCCACTGATAACTTGAAACCTCTTGCGCAATCAATAGGGCACACGTTGCATCGATGAACATTTGAAGTGATTTCCCACCATACTTCCATAACCGTATTTTATAGCATCCCAATGCGATTCACCTTACGTGGGTATTTTAATCCTGTACAATTCATGAAATCCCCCCTTTTGTTTCAAATCATTACTCAATCGAAGGTCCAAACGCCATCCTTTATCTATCATAATTACACCCTTATTCTACTACCAGGGCATCATTCCATCTCTTCTAAATCCTATTAGTCTTAGACTCCTTTGAGTTCATTCACGCTATACTGAGCTTTCTATAACTTAGAGAAACCATCGGCTCTCTTGTTTTCATGGGCTTAATCCCGAGTACTTATCCATTCTCGTCACCTTCTCACTCGTCTTTCCTTATCCTTACTAATGTCTTCTTAAACCTTGTCGCTCTAACATCTTTAGCTTGCGATCTACACATATCTATTTATACTACTCGCAACCTTCCTTCAACTTGCTTGCACCATAGATTTCCTTGTGTTATTCTGGAACATCAAGCGAGACATCACATCATCTCTAATTCTTCTTTACTCTTTTATCTAGACCTCTCGATACATAGAAACCATAGGCTGGAAAATATGCCACTGACAACGCCGCTATCATTCCTGGATACTGAATCCCAGTGCTCTTAGCCTTTTATCCAAAGTATGGACTATTCACAACCTTCTGTATTTGAGTATCCCGTACGTTGTCCACCTTTACCTTACTTACCTTAAAATCTCGCATTACATCTTCTATCTCTTTCATGACCTCCCTTCTACATAGGTATAATTCACATCCACAACTTGAAGCTCTATTATAATACTTGTACCTCTGGTGCATACACAATCCGGTGGGAGCTTCACACTGACTTCTTATGAGGACGGTACTCTTCTAACTGGCTTTCTTGTAGAGCCGTTATAGAATATGGTTGTTGTACTATCTCTCTTGTCCCACCGGCCTTGTACGGATGAAGGCATTTCAACCTTGAAATCGACGTTGACCGATCATCCCTCGGGAATGAATATTTTGAAAGGGGTTCAGGTACTGGTTCATCGATGGCAGTGCGCGAAATGGTCTTCTCGGCCTCAATAGCCGATTGTGAAGTAGAAGGGTTTTCTTTCAGGGGAATGGTTTTTGAAGTCTTTGCCATTTCTTTAAAAAATGGAGGAAAATCTAAGAAAGGTGGAGAAAGAAAGGAAGTTGAAAGATTGGACCCGATGGCTTAAGATGAAGACGGGTAAAAATTCTTGCAAAGGATCTCGAAAAACTGGAGTAAAAGTGCTAGAAAGTGTTGAAATCTTAAAGATACGAGGATAGAAGGTTTGGATGTAAAGTTAAAATGAACGAAGAAGGGGTTATTTATAGTAGTTTAGTAGGGTTTGGCATCCAGGGACGGCCGACCATCGGTTGACATGCATTTAATGCCATTAAGACTTGACTGGCAAGATGTTTCGATTGTTTTGTCAATTCTGTCACGGTTTATCGGAGTAAGAATCAGAAGCTCATATCGTTTCTTGTCGTTTGTTTGCCAAAAAATGAGGGGACTATCTGTATACGCATAAAAGCGAGCTTATGGTACATCATAGCCTCTGAGAAGATAAGCTAGGCTCGAGATATGGCAATAAGGGACCAAAACCGAGCCTAAGTCCCACCGGGTTAGAACCCGGGGGCATGATGCTTGCCTTCGAGGATATCGAGGCCGTAATCTCGGAATCGACCCTAGCCTCGAACGACTTCGAAGAATATTGTCGAACGATCTAGCATAGCCAATAGAAGGCCGAAATATCTGTGACCGACCGAATGTTACGGCAGGAATCTCGGCACGTATCGATAAGGAACCGACAATCAGCAAATCAGAAGATTTTTTACCTTTTATAGAGTTGTACCTAAAAAAGGACTCCCCTACTATATAAAGTGGGGTCTAACAATTCATTTGATGCATGGTAACACGCATTCCAAGGCAATATATCATTATTTTTTCTGTTATAAGTTCTTTTGCTTTTGTTCGTCAGTGCTTGGTGTTACGAGCCCAGATCGAGGGCAAATATTTCACTAAGGCTTAAATCGTCTTCCTCGTGCGGTTTGAGCTTACTTCAACCTTATTTATTCAATTTGTCTTTGTCACGACCCAAACCGATGGGCCTCCATGGGCACCCGGTACCTTACTCAACTGAGTACCAATGTAACGTATCTTTCGTATCATACTATCATAGGTAAATGAGCCGGAGAGGCTGTCGTGAGATAAGTAGAATAAAATATGAGGAAATACTCGACATTGGATGACTTAACATGTAATCTTATATGTATGTCATACGAGCCTATAAGACCAAAATGATCACTCGTACACTAAACATAGGCCGACAAGGCCATAAAATCTTACACGTACATGACATATGTCTACAATCCTCTAAGAGTTGATAAACACCATAAAGGTCGGGACACGGCTCCGCCAATCTAATCAATACATGACCAAATCATACTTACCAAATAAGCCACTCCGGAGCAAATGGAGCGCACCAACACCTTCCGCTGAGCTGATAGCCTACTTGGATGACTCTCAACCTGTCTATCTGGACCTGCGGGCATGAAACACAGCATCCCCAGGCAAAAGGGACGTCAGTACAAATAATGTACCGAGTATATAAGAAATGAGAATCGGTAAATAAAAGACATAGAGAAACATGGAGTAAAGACTTAACATATAAGTCTGAATAGCTCTGTGAATCATTTCATATTTATAATGTCGTGCATATGCGTATAAATATCATACCATGCATAGGTATATATGCGTACAACATCATCAAGCCTCTGAGGGTATCCCATCATATCATCTCGGCCACTGTGGGCAAAATCATCAACATATACCAACTAATCAGGTGGTGGTGCGTATATAACGCCATAACCTTTTCCCATATCCCATATACATATAAATACGCCTATATAACGCCATCTAGTCATGGGTCAATGTACATGTATAAATGAATGAAATGCATAAGGAGTACGTTAATAAGATTTCTCGGAATGTCATAAGATCAATATACCTTACGGATAACTTTATCAACTACATATTTTTCTGAGATCCATGAACAGAAGATATAATAATAAGACACATGAGGAATCAAGAATATAGACACCCCTAGTATTTCTATGAATAGAGTCATTTATGAAAGTTGCGTATTTTGCTCGTTTCATTTGTATCATTTGTATTATGCCAAAAGGAAAGAAGGAATAGCCTTAACATACCTTTGTTGTCTTTCTTTAGTAACCACAATGACAACCCTTCCAACACACGTTAATCTACGAGAGACGACAATAACGCAACAACAATGGATTAGCGGCAAGCTTGTAGAAGGTCGTTGATGATGGAATGTACTTTTCCCCCCCTCTTTTAAACTTCCTTTTACTTTACATCACTACGAAATAACTTCGATCCGCTAACAACCATTAGGAATCGATATTAGAATCGTAAAATCGACGGGAGAATCAAGTAGAGAAAGCTTAATCTTTTCTTACTTTAAATAGCAAAACGTTTCCGCCCTTAATGACATGTTGTTCATCTTTCCAATGTTACATTACGTTGCTGCTCCTTTAGCAAATAATGCTACAGTAACTTAGTAATAGAGACATTGTTCAACTTTCCCCCAAAATGAACTAATATATCCCACTTTTTCATTTACGTTGCTGTTGCAAATTATCATCTTTGCTGAAGCTTTCTTTCTTAACTTAGTAGATGTGAGCCTTTCATTTGTGAATTAGAAAGGTTATCTTTAACCTTTAAGTGTGGGCCCCACTTAGGATGACTAATCTTTGCCTAAAGGCCCCTAATTAGGCCACCTATTGTAATGAACCTTAGTCATTACATGGTCATTGATCAAGACCCCTTTGGGCTGCCACGTTGGGGTTCCTTAGTCTTATCCAAAGACCTTAATTAATTATCCACCAATTTCTTAATTACATGGTTAATCTCCCATTAAACCAATAATTAACTAATTACCCACATAATTAAGAATTATCCCAAATTACTTAAAATACTAAGTACTTTTAATACACTTCATACACCTTACTATCATGGTCATGTAGTACCTTGTATGATACTAGTACATAAATACGGGGTATTATAGCATGGACCCTATTTTATCTCAAAATGACAGCCTTCAACGGAACTCATTTTCTTTGATATGTTTACCCTCTCACCTTCACGAATTTACTTATCCCTTGTTTGAAATAACTTTAATGCTTATAACCTCAAAAATAATCCCATTCCCGAGTCTACGTCGATTAACTTACGACGAAACTTTAACGTATGAAAATGCGGGATGTAGTATCTCATATCCAAGCTTTCATCAATTTACTTATGGCATACTTTCACGTACGAAAACATAGGGTGTAACATCATCCCCCCCTGGAACATTCTTCCTTGAATGTTGACTGATGCACTTTATTATTCTCATAACCCATAGCTCTTGCGAATACTTTAATACTCTCCTTGCCATTTAGGCAACTGTTCTGTGAATAAATCCAAAGGCCAGGGTATTCCCCCCTTTAGGCCTCTTTCTCACATCACGACTTGTGGTCGGAATTCTTCCAATTTCATAACTATTGCTACCTTATATCATGTAGTCTGTAAGACTTTGTCCTTATATGTACGCCTATGGTCTCTTGCCTCCAACTTTTATCCAATCTCTAGGCCTCACTTTGTGAACATATACAGAATTTTGACAAGTTGTACCTCTGGGCGTCTATGGCTTTATTACATCTAAATAGGTCATACTATACCATAACTCTGACTTCAGTTTATTGTTACTGAGGTCTGCCACCAAACTTCAGGTTACTCTCGTTGCTTATCCCATATGTATAAATCTAAGTCCTTTAATGCTTCCTCAATACTGTTCATCTTAAGAATGACGGCCTAATCTCATCTCATGCTTTGTAATTTTTGATCTACAATCTGCCACTGATAACTTGAAACCTCTTGCGCAATCAATAGGGCTCACGTTGCATCGATGAACATTTGAAGTGATTTCCCACCATACTTCCATAACCGTATTTTATAGCATCCCAATGCGATTCACCTTACGTGGGTATTTTAATCCTGTACAATTCATGAAATCCCCCCTTTTGTTTCAAATCATTACTCAATCGAAGGCCCAAACGCCATCCTTTATCGATCACAATTACACCCTTATTCTACTACCAGGGCATCATTCCATCTCTTCTAAATCCTATTAGTCTTAGACTCCTTTGAGTTCATTCACGCTATACTGAGCTTTCTATAACTTAGAGAAACCATCGGCTCTCTTGTTTTCATGGGCTTAATCCCGAGTACTTATCCATTCTCGTCACCTTCTCACTCGTCTTTCCTTATCCTTACTAATGTATTCCTAAAACCTTGTCGCTCTACCATCTTTAGCTTGCGATCTACACATATCTATTTATACTACTCGCAACCTTCCTTCAACTTGCTTGCACCATAGATTTCCTTGTGTTATTTTGGAACATCAAGCGAGACATCACATCGTCTCTAATTCTTCTTTACTCTTTTATCTAGACCTCTCGATACATAGAAACCATAGGCTGGAAAATATGCCACTGACAACGCCGCTATCATTCCTGGATACTGACTCCCAGTGCTCTTAGCCTTTTATCCAAAGTATGGACTATTCACAACCTTCTGTATTTGAGTATCCCGTACGTTGTCCACCTTTACCATACTTACCTTAAAATCTCGCATTACATCTTCTATCTCTTTCATGACCTCCCTTCTACATAGGTATAATTCACATCCACAACTTGAAGCTCTATTATAATACTTGTACCTCTGGTGCACACACAATCCGGTGGGAGCTTCACACTGACTTCTTATGAGGACGGTACTCTTCTAACTGGCTTTCTTATAGAGCCATTATAGAATATGGTTGTTGTACTATCTCTCTTGTACTTCTGATATTAAGAGTGATCCTGCAATTTTCTCAATCACAATTTCTATAATTTTCTGGGTCCAATAATCAGATCCCTGATTTACTTGGCTGATGTAACTCTTTAATTTCCTCTTCCTTTTGATTAGCCTTTATGTAAGCTAAAGCTATCTTCCGATCTGCAGCTCCTGGTATTAGTTATTACTTTAACCTTTCATGGGCGCTATGGAATATCCATGATACAATCTTCTAACGATTCAATCCTTTGTCTATGACCTGGACTCAATTCTTTCTTTTAACTTATACCGGAGTCTTTTACGACTGTATGATTGTCAACATATAAGCTACATAGATAATACTCCAAAATTTTAAGTGCATTCATAACGTAACTAACTCTGGATCATTGATCGAATAATTCCTTTCGTTCCTTCTCATCTTTCTTTAAACATAAAATATTACTTTTCCTGGTCTTTCTGCCCGATTGTTGTGTGCATACTTGGCTTATCTTAGTTCCCACGCATGCCAGAATTTTTGTGCAACTTATATGATCTCGAGTATTACTTTTGATTTTATTTCCTATTCACTAGCCACGGTAGGTGCCACTTTCTTATGGAGTGCATACAATGTTGTAGTGAGACTGGTTTTACATGGCCATTTCTTCTTCAAGTTACTATGCTTAGGTTGAAGCCTTTTTCCTTATTTCCTTAGCTAGTCTTTCATTGTAGTACTTAGGGAGGACCCTCTGACCCTTGTAAAGCTGCGAGCTTATTACATCGTATACTCGACGACATTTTTTATGTCCTTCCTCGCTTATAATTATCCATAGTTACTTACCTCCACGCCATTGTGCTTGTAGGGTTGCTTCTGAACTGATATTTTGACTGTTTCCCAGTAGCACTTTCTTTTATTTTCATAACACTTATACGACACCTTTAACCACCCTAACTCTTATCTGAATATATCTCAAGTATTAAAATGTCATAACTGCGAGGCTGAATTCACTATATTGGCTTTTACTATCTTTATCTTGCATGATCTGCTGATGTGTCTGTATCCTCTTGTCTAGCCATAACTAGGCTCTTCCTGAATCAATTACTAACTACTCGTTGGCCTATTGTCATATCAATATTCCACATAATCTTCCTTGGGTTATTTCTTTTGTCTTAACTTACGTCCCGCACTGTCTCCTTATCTATCAATAACATCTCGGGCCGGGGCCCTTACTTCCTCTCCTTGACATCTTGTTTGCATAATGTTCTGGAATCGTAGCATATCTGTAGGATTTGAATAAGTGAAATCTCATCCCTTTCTCATTTTTATCGCATCCTTCCTTTACCATTCCGTAGTTACTAAAACCACTTAATTCTGACTTAATGCCACATCACTCCATATCCCCCTCTTTAGGGGAGTACTAAGATTTAGTACTACAATGATCTACGTATAGGTGTTTTACCTCTTCATCTTTGGCGTCTTTTCACATCATCGATGACC
This sequence comes from Nicotiana tomentosiformis, assembly GCF_000390325.3. Lineage (NCBI taxonomy): Eukaryota > Viridiplantae > Streptophyta > Magnoliopsida > Solanales > Solanaceae > Nicotiana > Nicotiana tomentosiformis. The sequence goes on from NC_090818.1 coordinate 80,320,282, forward strand.
CTTACTTGCCTTGCGAAAATCCTTTTGTACCAAGAATAACGAACTTCCTTACTCACAAGGGTAACACCTAGTGTAACTGGTACACATAGTCCCTTAAGCTTAAATTTTCTCACATTGCTTGCTTTAGGGAAGAGACTTCCTGAGTGAACTTTAAATATTATTCTTCTGTCGTCCATTCTATTATCGCTGGAACACAATCTGAAATTCTCCTGATACCGACTATTATCAAATCACTCAGTCCCCAATTCATGTTTAGTTTACCTTTTTCACCAGCCCATACTGATTTCTATTACTCTAGGGTCTAACTTTTCCTTCTGGTAATCACGTTAGAGTCACGAACTTATTTCTTGAAATGAGGATATGACTTTATGGCCTATACTCTTTTGTTGTCTCAAGGCCTGTCACCTCTCATCGTTTCCTTCTCTTGACTATATACTCTGTAATACTGTTATTTTTTGATCTACCGTTGTCACCCATGTACTCATAATGCTTCATTAACTGGGTGCCTCGTACCCTTCTTCGCCTTGGTTCTTTTACTTGTTGAAAACTTGTATCTACCTTCTGAATCTCTCATTACTTTTCACCATATGGGTGGATAGATATTCTTACCTTAAGGCTCCTTATCAAGAAGCTTACACGTCTTAGTGCACACATGTTCTGCTGAAGACCTCACATTTACTCATCTTAAGCATGATGCAAAATCGAGTTCCTCTGACTCAACTCTTCCACAACTACATTCAATCTCTTACAAACTGTCTTTTGGATGTAGGTATCATCCTATTACGAATAAAATAGAATTTAGGAGTTTAAGTTCTTGCAACTGAGCTCTACCACACGATCAAGAGTAAGAAGAAAGAGTGACAGTCCTAAATGCCCTGTAGCCTCCTGCTTATAAGTGTGGTGCACAACACACCTATAAACAAGACTCTACTAGACACGGCTTGTAGACTCCTTAGGACAGAACTGCTCTGCTACTGCTTTTGTCACGACCCAAACCGATGGGCCGTAACGGGCACCCGGTACCTTACTCAACCGAGTACCAACGTGACGTACTTTCGTATCATACTATCATAGGTAAATGAGCTGGAGAGGCTGTCGTGAGATAAGTAGAATAAAACATGAGGAAATACTCGACATTGGATGACTTAACATGTAATCTTATACGTATGTCATACGGGCCTATAAGACCAAAATGATCACTCGTACATTGAACATAGGCCGACGAGGCCATAAAATCTTACACGTACATGACATATGTCTACAATCCTCTAAGAGTAGATAAACACCATAAAGGTCGAGACACGGCCCCGCCAATCTAATCAATACATGACCAAATCATACTGACCAAATAAGCCACTCCGGAGCAAATGGAGTGCACCAACACCTTCCGCTGAGCTGATAGCCTACTTGGATGACTCTCAACATGTCTATCGGGACTTGCGGGCATGAAACGCAGCATCCCCAGGCAAAAGGGATGTCAGTACAAATAATGTACCGAGTATATAACGAATGAGAATCAGTAAATAAAAGACATAGAAAAACATGGAGTAAAAGACTCAACATATAAGTCTGAATAGCTATGTGAATCATTTCATATTTATAATGTCGTGCATATGCGTATAAATGTCATACCATGCATAGGTATATATGCGTACAACATCATCAAGCCTCTGAGGGTATCCATCATATCATCTCGGCCACTGTGGACAAAATCATCAACATATACCAACTAATCAGGTGGTGGTGCGTATATAACGCCATAACCTTTTCCCATATCCCATATACATATAATACACGCATATATAACGCCATCTAGTCATGGGTCAATGTACATGTATAAATGAATGATATACATAAGAAGTACGTTAATAAGATTTCTCGGAATGTTATAGATCAATATACCTTTCGGATAACTTTATCAACTACATATTTTTCTGAGATCCATGAACAGAAGATATAATAATAAGACACATGGGGAATCAAGAATATAGACATCCCTAGTATTTCTATGAATAGAGTCATTTATGAAAGTTGCGTATTTTGCTCATTTCGTTTATATCATTTGGATTATGCCAAAAGGAAAGAAGGGATAGCATTAACATACCTTTGTTGGCTTTCTTTAGTAACCACAATGAGAACCCTTCCAACATACGTTAATCTACGAGAGACGACAATAACGCAACAACAATGAACTAGTGGCAAGCTTGTAGAAGGTCATTGACGATGGAGTGTACTTTTGTTTCCCTCTTTTAAACTTCCTTCCACTTTACATCACTACGAAATAACTTCGATCCGCTTACAACCATAGGGAATCGATATTAGAATCGTAAAATCGACGGGAGAATCAAGTAGAGAAAGCTTAATCTTTTCTTACCTTAAATAGCAAAACGTTTCTGCCCTTAATGACATGTTGTTCATCTTGCTAATGTTACCTTACGTTGCTGCTCCTTTAGCAAACAATGCTACAGTAACTTAGTAATAGAGACATTGTTCAACTTTCCTCCAAAATGAACTAATATATCCAACTTTTTCATTTACATTGCTATTGCAAATTATCATCTTTGATGAAGCTTTCTTTCTTAACTTAGTGGATGTGATCCTTTCATTTTATGAATTAGAAAGGTTATCTTTAACCTTTAACTGTGGGCCCCACTTAGGATGACTAATCTTTGCCTAAAGGCCCCTAATTAGGCCACCTATTGTAATGAACCTTAGTCATTACATGGGCCTTGATCAAGACCCCTTTGGGCTACCACGTTGGGGTTCCTTAGTCTTATCCAAAGACCTTAATTAATTATCCACCAATTTATTAATTACATGGTTAATATTCCATTAAACCAATAATTAATTAATTATTAATATAATTAAGAATTATCCCAAATTACTTAAAATACTAATCACTTTTAACACACTTCATACACCTTACTATCATGGTCATGTGGTACCATGTATGGCACTAGTCCATAAATACGGGGTATTATAGCTTGGACCGTATTTTATCTCAAAATGATAACCTTCAACGGAACTCATTTTCTTTGATATCTTTACCCTCTCACCTTCTCGAATTTACTTATCCCTTGTTTGAAATAGCATAAATGCTTATAACCTCAAAAATAATCTCATTCCCGAGTCTACGTCGATTAACTTACGACGAAACTTTAACGTACAAAAATGCGGAATGTAACATCTCATTTTTGAGCTTTCATCAATTTACTTATGGCATACTTTCACGTACGAAAATATGGGGTATAACAATCTTTATTTACTGCTTTATGTCAAATAAGTCTGCGTATCCTTAAAATCACTTATAAATTTAATTGTTATCCGATTTTGAGGGTAAACACCTTGGATGGGTGTTTGGCTTTTTTTTTTTGACACATAAGTTATATCTAAACTTGTTAAAAAAACTTAGTTGCACATTGGAAATTTACGGGTGTTCATGTAACCCCGCTAAATGCATTTGGAGCAGATCATTCTGCCCCCTCTATGGCCCAAACCAGTTCAACGCATAGGGATGTGAGACACGCGCGATATGATAAAGCCACGTATTTAAGGATATATTTTTTCAATTTTTTCATTCATAAAAAACTATTAAATTAATGTCCTAACCCATCCAAATAAAAGATCCGACCCATTTTCATCTTCCACCTCCCAGACAACGGAACTTCCACTATCTTCTATTTCTCGCATCTAACTGAAGAGGCTCTCTCCCTCTTCTATTCTCATCCGTCATTGTCGTTACAAACTTGGGTTGAGCAAGTTACAACTGTGCAGTAATGGCTTTGGTTTTGAACTCTGGAAGTAACAACAAGAATGCCTCAAAGGCTTGCTGAGTACACATGTATAAAGGTTAAATTTGCAAAGAATTTCGAGATGGGTATATCAAACAAGACAAGTGAGTTTATCAAGATGAATCCAATTGGAATAAGTGTTTTGTCAATCCTCTCTTTGGTTCTTCGGTGATCCAATTGGAATGAAACAATCCTCTCTTTGGATTTTCGATGATCGAATAGTTCAAATCGAGCAATGGAATAAATGTTTTGCCACTAAGATTGATGCAAACATTAAAAGATGGTTGTACCCAAGCCTTGGCCATTTTGTGTGCATTTCTTCGGCCAAGGATTGAGGAAGCTGCAGTAGCTACATTAAAGACAACTCTTGCCGCCATTGAAGCCCTTCAAAAGCTTAATTTTTACAGCAATGGTGGGCTTAACTTTATCGTTCTTGAGAGATGAGGGAAGTGGGTCTGAGTTCATATCTAAAATATTTTTTTTAATTCATGTAATCATTTAAATTTAGTACTAAACGTGCAGAAATGATAGTTTATCATGCGTGGGCCTAAGGACCATGGAGGGGAGAAAATGATTCAGCCCAAAGGCATTTAAGGAGGGAACCTTGTCATGACTCAAATCCACCATAGAGGTTGTGATGGCACCTAGTCTTTAAGACTAGGTAAGACGATCACTTAACAATATTAAATCAACAAAACAAGATACGATGAGACAAAAGTTAATAATAAAGCAAAAATATATAGAGTTAACACCAGCGAAAAATGGCAATACTCAAACACCTTCCAGAACTACGTAGTACAGAGTCACGAGCTCTAACTGAATACATACGGAATATTGAAAATACAATACTATTCGAATGTAAAATCAACAGTATCAACATAAAGGATGAGACTCCAAGGGATTGCGATAACATGCAGCTCTATCTTGATCCTCACGACCGATGCAAGCTCTCACTCTTAAGAGTTAATGCCTCCAGCACCTGGATCTACACAAAAGTATGTAGAAGTGTAGTATGAGTACACCACAATCAGTACCCAATAAGTATCAAGATTAACCTCGGTGAAGTAGTGATGAAGTTCAAGTCGTATGATACTCACTAGTCAAATAACTTGTGCAATATATCAATAGCTGACAACTGAATACATAAAAGAAGGCAATATCAACAATCTCGCTAGAACATGTAATAACAACTCAACGTAGAAGAATCCATCCTTGAAAACAAATTATCAAATAGAAGTGAAGGCATATGAAGACATGTCAAAATCAACTAACAACTCATTAAAATACATAACAGAGCTTTTAAGAAAAACATGCATATGAACAGAATATCAACCCCATTTCAACATATAGATAACAGCAAGAGAAACGCCCCAACTCATCACATAATATCATCAATAATTCCACCCTTATTTTGCCGCATGTTCAAGTAATAATAAATGCCCTCCTTATTCCGCAGCATGCACATATCACCACCCTTATTTTGCCACGTGAACCCGAAAAATGCCACCCTTATTTCGTCCCATGCGCATAACAATAATCACAATCGCATGGCAAAGACCGCGTGCCAACACCCAATCAATCCGCTCAACATGTCCACATGTGCCACAATTATCACAAAATAATAATTCCAAAATTCCATCAAAGGTTTAGCTCATAATTTATTAACAAGGTGCCTAAGGATATAAAAATAACAAAATATGGATGGATGTTTAACATATAAAGCATTACTATTGCTAAAACAATTGTAATGATCACGTTCACGTTGCAACAAATCGATTAAGCATGTTTCATACAAAATATATCCTCAAATTAAGGCATATCAGTAGCCTAATGTATAGTCCGATTATAAGCCACACATAGCACCCGTGTACACGCTCGTCACCTCGTGTACACGTTGCTTTTCACATAACACAAATAAATAATTAAAGACAAATCCTAAGGGGTATTCCCCCACACAAGGTTAGGCATGATACTTACCTCAAACAATCCAATTTAATACTCCAAAAATGCCTTTCCTTTAAAACAACATCTGTCCGGCTCAAATCTAGCAAAAGATGACTCAATAACATCAAACAATGCTAAAAGAATCAATTCCAAACAATAAAGTCTCAATCTTTACCCAATTTCCAAAAAGTCAACAAAAGTCAATCCCGACCCCACATGGTCAAAACCCGAGTCGAGAGGCAGATCGCGACTACCCATAACCCCACGAGTCCAAAAATGCGATTAGTTTTCAAAATCAAGTCTAAATAGACTCTCAAATCCTAAATTTTCAATTTTTTCGAAACATAGAAAAAATTCCCCAAAACTTCCTTTCAAAATCCATGATTTTGGTATAAAATTACATTAGAAATCAAGATAAATATTTAAATCGAGTGAAAATTGCTTACCCAATAGCTTTGTGTGAAAATACTCTTCAAAAATCTCTCATCATCTAATCTAGAGTTCAAAAATATGATAAAATGGTCTAAGACCCGGAATACTCAGCTATTAACCAGCTACGGATGTCGCATTTGCGACCAAAGGTTTGCAAATGCGACCCTAGGATCGCAAATACAAACCCAGGCTGCCCCTAGAGATGTCGCAAAATGCTCCAGACATCGCAATTGTGAAGCCCCTGCTGCCCTTCCAATGTTGCAATTGTGACTAGTTGCCTCGCAAATGCGAGGTCACTAAGGGAGTCAGCTCCTTCGCAAATGCGATAAGGCCTTCGCAATTGCAGTCCTTCGCAAATGAAAGCAGACCTTCGCAAATGCGAGGTCTGTAGCACCAGCAAATGTGAAGCTTCTCCAAAACACTCCGAAATTAATCTGAAATCACCCGAGCCTCTCGTATCCCACAACAAGTGAACAAACATCTATACAAGTACATAAACCTCATATGAACTTGATCGCAAGTTTGAAACATCAAAAAAATATACAAAACCACGAATCAAACACCAAAACGCATCATGTAAGCTTTGAAACTCAAGAACTTTAATATTCACAACCAAGCGTCTAATTCCTATCAAACCAACTCGGAATGACACCAAACTTTGCAAACAAGTTCTAAATGACAAAAAGGACCTATTGTATGTCCCGAAACAATAGTCTCACCCCGATAGCCACAAAGTAAACACATGGTCAAACTTATGAAATTTCTAAACCTTCAAATTGCCAACTTTCGGCAAAAAGAATCATATCATCCTAGGAACTTCCGAAACTAATTCTGGGAATACGCCTAAGTCCAAAATTACTATAAAAATCTATTGGAACCATCAAAATACTATTTTAAAGTCGTTTACATAGAAGTCTAACCTTAGTTAACTTTTGTAACTTAAGCTTCCAACCTTGGAACTAAGTGTTGCAAATCAGTCCAAAACCCTCCCGAATCCAAACCAATCATCCATGCAAGTCACATAACAACAAACACATACGGGGAGTATCAAATGGAAAAACGGGGCCCAAATACACAAAACGACCGGTCGGGTCGTTACATTCTCCCCCTCTTCAACAAACGTTTGTCCTCGAACGAGTTTAGAATCATACCTGGGATATAAAAAAGGGGGGATATCTGCTCCGCATATCATGTTTGGTCTCCCAAGTTGCCTCCTCGACCTACTGACCTCTCCACTAAACCTTTACCGATGCAATATCCTGCGACCTCAACTTGCGAACCTGCCTATCCAAAATAGCCACCAGATCCTCAACATAAGTCAAATCCTTGTCTAACTGTACTGAGCTAAAATCCAACATATGTGACAGATCCTCATAGTACTTCTGAAACATGGAAACATGAAACACCGGATGAACTCTCGATAAGCTGGGTGGCAAAGCAAGTCTGTAGGCCACCTCACTACCTCTCTCCAATACCTCGAAAGGACTAATATACTGATGGCTCAACTTTCCCTTCTTCCCAAACTGCATCACCCTTCATGGGCGAAACTATGAGTAGAACCTTCTCACCCACTATGAATACCACATCACGAGCCTTCCTATCAGCATAACTCTTTTGTCTGGACTGTGCTGTACGAAGCCACTCCTGAATCAATTTTGCCTTCTCCAAAGCATCACGAACCAATTATGTGCCTAATAGCCTAGCTTGCCAAGCTGAAACCAACCAACCGGAGAACGTAATTGCCATCCGTACAAGACCTCATACAGAGCCATCTGGATACTTGACTGGTAGTTATTATTGTAGGCAAAATCTGCTAACGGCAAAAACTGATTCCACTGACCCCAAAATCAATGGCTAATACTCTCAACATGTCCTTCAAGATCTAAATAGTATGCTCAGACTGTCTGTCTATCTGGGGATGAAATGTCGTACTCAACTCAACTTGTGTGCCCAACTCACGCTGCACCGCTCTCCAAAATGTGATGTAAACTGAGTGTCTTGTTCCGAGTTAATAGACACAGGCACACCATGCAGGCAAACAATATCTCTAAGACATATTCGAGCCAACTACTCTAAAGTGTAGGAAGCCATGACTGGAATGAAGTATGCAAAATTAGTTAGTCTATCCACAGTGTCATCAAATCTCCTGAAGGTCCGTGGCAGCCCAACCACAAAATCCATAGTAATACGCTTTGTCACGACCCAAAATCTCAACCAATTGGGAGCGTGGTGGAACCTAACACTGCTTGCTAGGCAAGCCAACACATAAGAAATAAATATGAAATACTGCAATAATTAACTAGCAACAGAGTAATAACATTGTAAAAGCAACTCGAAGATACACATAATACGTCTAAAACCAATATCTAACGCAAGCCATCCTAAGATGTTGAGTCACAAGTACATGAGCTACTAGTGTATACTAAATACAATGTTTCAAAATAAGTACAACACTGTCCGGGAAATGGAATTAGTACAATAGAAATAAGATGATGACTCAAGTCTTGCGAACGGGATGCAGCTGTATTTGGAATCACCAACCCGGTATATGTTAAGAACCTCTAGGGACTTCGGTGGTACCGATATTCGGATATGCAAAAGAAGTGCAGAACAGTACGGGTACAATCGATTCAATATACTTAGTAAGTGTGGAGCCTAACCTCGACGATGTAGTGACGAGGCTAGGACAAGACACCTACATAAACGTATGTAGTTTATATATCAAGAAGTAACGAAATAACAAGTATAGAATCAAATATAACAACTGTACGGGGTCATGTGAAAGGGGTTAACAATTACAACATTAAGGGCAACAAACTGAACATAAAGTAAAGTATCACAGAGTAAACCTTTTTCGACAATAAATAAGGATACCACAAAAACAAGTCCACATTGAAAATATCAAAGTAAAAGCAATGAAATCAACAAAATTGCATGGCATCACCATTCGTGCTTTTACTCTCATCCTCACATATAATATAAATGCAAGTGCATGACATCACCCTTCGTGCTTTTAATGTCATCCTTACATAATAATATTAAAGCAAGTGCACGGCATCACCCTTCGTGTTTTTACTCTCATCCTCACAAAATAATAATAAATCAAGTGCATGAAATCACCCTTCGTGCTTTATCCCTACGTTAACTCAAGCAATGATATCAATATGTAAATAAGGCATGGCAACACCCTTCGTGCATTTCACTCTTCCTCACCAAGAAATAACATACAACACACTGCTAAACAAGGTGGGAAGCATATTCAACATCAACAATAGTATTTGAGCACAACTCGTCATATGAGAATCTCCCAACCATTAGTGCTAACAACCAATCAACAATTTTCATGATCTCAACACCCAATATCACAATAATCTCAATATAAGAAACATCATGAAAACGAGTAATCAAAGAATTAAACAATCTATCTAAAACCTGGAAGACATAATACACAAAATAATATGGTACAAGTAACACTAATTCTAGTGAAATATCATTCATACAATTTAAAACAATCTTTAGAAACTACACACAAATAAAAAAGGTTCAATCTTTATTATAATTGAAAAGGTCAACAAAAATTCAACACGAACTCACGTGGTCGAAATTCAAAATTAAGATCAAATCTCGATTACCCATTCACCCCCGAGCCCGAATATATAATTTATTTCGAAATTTTACCTCAATTTAAGATCTACATCACAATTTTACAAAATCCCTGAATTCTACCCAAAACCCACAAATTTCTACTCTAAAAATCCTAGATTTGATGATCAAATTCATGAAAAAGTAATGAAAATTAAATAAAATCAAGTCAAAGTTACTGACCTATGAAGTTGGGAAGAAATTGCTCTCCAATCACCTATATGGCGTCTAATGTTTCAAAAATGGTTAAAATGAGCTAAGTCCCGAAATTCCCACATTTTACCCAGCTGCAGATATCGCAATTGCGAACTCTTGTTCGCAATTGCGATGTTCGCAAATGCGTACCATTGAATTCACAATTAGTGTCTCAGTGCCTCAGATGTTGCAAATGCGACTCTTCCTTCGCAATTGCGAAGGACCTCTTCATCACAAATGGACCAAGCTTCACATTTTTGAAGCTACCTTGCCCATGCTCAGTGTCGCAATTGCGACACTGCCATCGCAAATACCCTCATGGCTCACAAAAGTGACACAGACTTTGCAATTGTGAAGTCTCCCAGCCATGCCCATTATCGCAAATGCGATCCTAACATCGTAAATGTGATCACATTTGCGAACAGGTTCTCCCAATTGCGAGACCTGCAGTTTAGCAACACTAGCTATTGCATCAGCTATCCAAAACTATCTACAATGCATCCGAAACTCATCCGAGCCCCTCGGGTTCCAATCCGAACATCCACATAAGTGTAACATCATGAAAACTCGCTCGCTAACTCAAATAATCAAAATAATATCAAATATCAAGAATCGATCATCAAAACTCATGATTTTCAACTTCAAAACTCATTTTTCCAACTTTTCACATAAAGCCCCGAAACGGTCTTGGGTCGCCCGGTATCCCAACCAAAAATGCATACAAGTCCAAAAAATATCATACAAACCTACCAGAATCGTCAAAACACTGATCCAAGGTCGTTTACTAAAAACGTTGACCGTGGTCAACTCTAGCCATATTTAAAGTTAAAAATCACATTTTCTTCAAAAATTAATATTTAAACTTTCTGAAAATTGATACAGACCATGCATATAAGTTATGAATCATCAAATTGAGCAATGATAAGTTTCGAAACACAGAAAAGGGAGTTAGTACTCAAAACGACCTATCAGGTAATTACATTCTCCACCTCTAAAAGAAACGTTCGTCCTCGAAACGTTCATCCTCGAACAGACATAGAAAGGTACCTGGACTGTCAAAAAGGTACGAGTATCTACTCCTCATATCAGACTCGGACTCTCAAGTAGCCTCCTCAATCGGCTGACCTCTCCAATACACTTTCATAAAAGGAAAACTCTTAGATCTCGAGTTTTGAACCTACTGGTTTAGAATAGCCACCGACTCTTCCTTGTATGTCAAATTCTCATCAAGTTGCACCGTGCCGAAGTCCAAAACATGCGACCTATCCTCATGGTATTTCTGAAGTATGGAAACAAGAAATACCAGATGTACGCCTGCTAGGCTAGGAGGCAATGCAAGCCTATTGATGTGCCGTAGAAATACAGCACTTTTGATACTAATTACGTAGACTTTAGCTCATCTTTTAAAGCATTATAAGTCATTTATTATGTAGTTTTGGTGTCTTGCAAGAAACCGGACTTGAAGAACCAAGATCATGAAAAAGATGACAAAAACCAATGAAAAGGTAGAAATGCAGAAGGTCTGCGACCGCAAAAGTGATGTGCGGACCGCAGACCCATCGCAGAGTGAAGTAGACCATCCTACTATCTGAGAGTCAAATCTGTGATCCATTGTGCGATGGCATAACTCTTGTGCGGATCGCATAGTGATCGCACAAATGCAAAAGGATTTTCAGTGAAGATGACTTTGCGGTACGATATGCGGTCGCGAAACCAATACGCGCACCGCATAACCAAAATGCGATGAAAAACTGGAAAACTCTGTGATCAATTTTGCGGTGAAAATGAAGATGTGCGGACCACGAATGCGTTTTGTGACCCATTTTGCAGTCGCAAACTTGATATGCAGGGTCATATTTGTCACTTTTTGACCATGACTTTTAGACCATTATAAATAGAATGATTAGGGTTTTTGTGGACCATCTTGTCTGAAAAAGAGGCTACACTTAGAGCATTGAATACACCATTATTTTGGATGCTTTTGAGAGAGAATCCAAGACTTCGCCTCTTTGAAGTTTTATGACTTTATTTATTACTTTGTTCTTGTATTCTAGTATGAGTAGCTAACTTTAAATACTAAGGTTGTGGACCCTAAGTGGGTGTAATATTAATGGGTGTTTACCATTGAATATATATATAATGGTTGGTTGATTTCTATTCATTTATATATATATATATAATGGTTGGTTGATTTCTATTCATTTCTCATTCTTCATTTATGGATGATGGTTGCAAACATTGACTAGTGATATTTCACTCTATCTTTACTTGGAAAAGTGGGTTAGGGTGTGGTAGAATTGAATAGCAAGAACTCTAGGCTTTAAACCTTGTTTAATAGAATCGCTTAGGGATAAGTGGGTTCTACTTGGCATAAATTGGTTATTTTTAATTGTAACTTTTTTATATTTGGAAAAATCATAAAGAGGAAATACTAACTAATTATTGAAAAATATTGGGTAGTCATTTAGGAATCATTTGCATATCAAAGGGCCTTCCATTATAAATATATCATATTAACACCGATAATATTACATTCCATTGATGGGGACAAACCTTGGTTTCTTGATCAAATTAATCAAATTCTCTTAACAAAATAGCTTTTCTTGACAATTCAAAATTACAAAACTCTTTTTAAACTAACGGAGTCGAACTACGGCTTAAGTCAAGTTTCACACTATTCAAGTAGCCTTTTCACACCTATTCCCTGTGGGATTCGACCCCTATATTTGACATCGACCGCCTTACACCATTTATATAGGTGTAATTTGAGCGTATCAAATTTTGACATCGTTGTCGGGGAATACCGTTTTGAAATTACTAATTAGTGTGTATTTTACTTTACGTCTTCTTCTATTCCATCACACTTTGCTTGGTGTCATTAGGTAAACATGGGCGAACCGGACGAAGAGAATGTGTTTGCGGATATAGATAAGTGTATTGAGGATACAAATGCCATTGTCCCTCCTAGAGTTGACGCTGCTACCTTCATAGTGGAACACAGTCTAATCCTACTATATAGATCAGTAATTTTCTTCTTCAAGCAATTACCGGGAGAGCATCTACATGAGGCATGGGATAGATTCAAGCTATATTTGGTGAGGTCACTGAATCATGGTTTTCTGGATAATATTTTGTTGGAGATGTTTTATATGTGCTTGGATCCTATGAATCAATCGATAGCCAAAAATGCGGCAGATGGATCATTTATGGATAGAACATTTGCAAGGATCACACAAATCCTCGACAAAATGGCCGAACATAACCAAGTTTGGCATGCAGAAGACACCAAGGGTGGAATTGCATATAGTACTCCTTCCTTGACCAACATGATTAAGGAGAACCAAGAAAGAGATCAAGTAATTGTCGGGATTGCTACCAATGTCAATGTGTTGACAATAATGCTCTGTTACACCCCATGTTTTCGTACGTGAAACTACGCCATAAGTAAATTGATGAAAGCTCAGAAATGTGATGTTACATTTCGCGTTTTCGTATGTTAAAGTTTCGTCGTAAGTTAATCGACGTAAGTTCGGGAATGAGATTATTTTGAGATTATAAGTATTACGCTATTTCAAACAAGTGATAAGTAAATTCGTGAAGGTGAGAAGGTAAGCGAATCGAAGAAAATGAGTTTCGTCGAAGTTTGACATTTTGAGATAAAATACGGTCTAAGCTATAATACCCGATATTTATGGACTAGGGTCATATAAGGTACCATATGACCATGATAGTTGGATACACAAAGTGTGTTAAAAGTGAGTAGTATTTTAAGTAATTTGAGATAATTCTTAATTATGTGGGTAATTAGTTAATTATTGGATTAGTGGGGGATTAATAAGTTGATTAAGGAATTGGGGGGGGGGGGGTAATTAATTAAGATCTTGGATAAAGCCTAAAAGGACCCAATGTGGGAAAAAGTCAAATGGGGTGATAAGTGACTCTTTGGTTTGCATACCATGTGGCATATTTAGAAAAATGATTGGCCAAGTCATCCACAAGAGTGGGGCCCACAACCCCCAATTTTAAGAAACTTTCCCATCATTAAGAATGAGATGCTTATGCTTGCTAAGCTAACGGATGAAATCTCAAAACAAGGAGTTTATATGAAATCTTCAACAAAAGTAACGAATGAAGCTCAACAATTCGTATGAAACTGCAGCAGCGTGAAATCGCGATTCTAAGGGAGTACGGTACAATCTTTCTCAATAATATCATATGGATGTTTTCCTAATTCGATCCACCATTACGCGTTCTTTGCAAAAGACGTGTGTTAGAGGGATTGTCAAGAGAATCGGTTCAGGTATGTTAAGGCTATTCCTTCTTTCTTTTTGGCATGATCCAAATGATACAAACGAAACGAGCAAAATACGCAACTTTCATAAATGACTCTATTCATAGAAATACTAGGGGTGTCTATATTCTTGAGTCCCCATGTGTCTTATTATTATATCTTCTGTTCATGGGCCTTAGAAAAATATGTAGTTGATAAAGTTATCCGAAAGGCATATTGATCTTATGCATTCTGAGAAATCTTATTAACACACTTCTTATGCATTTCATGCATTTATACATGTACATTAACCCATGACCAGATGACATTATATACGCGTATATTATATGTATATGGGATACGGGAAAAGGTTACAACGTTATATACGCATCACCACCTGATTAGTTGGTATACGTTGATGATTTGCCCACAGGGGCTGAGATGATATGATGGGATGCCCTCACAGGCTTGATGATGTTATGAACGCATATACCTATGCATGGTATAACATTTATACGCATACGCATGACATTATAAATATTAAATGATTCATAGAGCTATTCAGACATACATGCAGAGTCTGTTACTCCATGTTCCTCTCATGTCTATTATTTACTGATTTTCATTCCTTACATACTCGGTGCATTATTTGTACTGACATCCCATTTGCCTGGGGACACTGCGTTTCATGCCCGCAGGTCCTGATAGACAAGTTAAGAGTCCTCCAAGTAGGCTATTAGCTCAGCGGAAGGTGGTGCACTCCATTTGCTCCGGAGTTATTTATTTGGTCATGTATTGATTAGTATGGCGGGGCGCTGTCCCGACCTTTATGGTGTTTATCTACTCTTAGAGGCTAGTAGACATATGTCATGTACGTGAAAGATTGTATGGCCTTGTCGGCCTATGTTCAGTGTACGAGTGGTCACTTTGGTCTTATATGCCCGTATGTCATATGTATAAGTTTGTATTACATATTGGGTTGTCTAATGTTGAGTAGTTCCTCATGTTTTATTCTACTTATCTCACGACAACCTCTCCGACTCATTTACCTATGATAGTATGATACGAAATATACGTTATATTGGTACTCGATTGAGTAAGATACTGGGTGCCCGTCGCGGCCCATCAGTTTGGGTTGTGAAAAAAGTGGTATCAGAGTTGTTCTGTACGAGGGAGTCTACAAGCCGTGTCTAGTAGAGTCTTGTTTATGGGTGTGTTATGCACCACACTTATAAGCAGGAGGCTACAAGGCATTTAGGACTGTCACTTGTTCTTCGTACTCTAGATCGTGTGGTAGAGCTCAGTTATAAGAATTCAAACTCTTAAACTCTATTTTACTCGTAATACAATGACGCCTACATCCAAAAGACAGCTGGTAAGAGATTGACTATGGCCGTGGAAAAGTTGGGTCAGAAGAACCCGATTTTTGCATGATGCTTATGATGAGTAAATATAAGGTCTTCAGCAGATCATATATGTACTAAGATATGTAAAGCTTCTTGATAAGGAGCCTTAAGGCAAGAATATCTATCCACCCATATGGTGAAAAGAAATGAGAGATTTAGAAGGTAGATACAAGTTTCAACAAGTAAAAGAAGCAAGGTGAAGGAGGGTATGAGCTACCCGGTTAATGAAGATTATCAGTATTTACAATTCAGGCAGAGAAATATAAGCCTTTTGAGTTACCCTCAACAGTAATAGAGGTATGTATAATCGGCCACACCTATCTCAGTTATGCCCTATGAGAGCTAACAGATATGGTTTAAGAGAAGGACGGGATATCAGGATCTGGCTGGGGTTAGAGTAACCCAAAATGGTGGATGGATTGTTAGTGTTAGTTGACATTTTCGAAGGATAGGTAGTGCAAACGTGGTAATGGATCTTCTTGTGAGACACCCAGATGGTGCACTCTAAAATAGTACAGCTAGATATGAGTACTACAAAGAATGGCACTGGAATCCTGGAAGGGATAAATATTATCTTAGTTCATTAGTAGAGAAAGAATGTTAGGCAACCCGAAGAGCCAGTAGATGGAGCAAGGGGAGCTAAAAGCAAATGATGTCTTGTTGAAGTTTTCAGAATAAAGTGATAGATAGAAATATTAGCAGGGAAATAAGAAGAGAGTTAATGAAGCATTATGAGTAAGATGTGATACATAGATGACAACGGTAGATAAAAAAATGGCAGTATTACAGAGTCTATAGTCAAGTGAAGGAAAAGATGAGAGGTGACAGGCCTTGAGACAACAAAAGAATATAGGCCATAAAGTCATATCCTCATTTTGAGAAATAAGTTCGTGACTCTAGCGTGATTACCAGAAGGAAAAGTTAGACCCCAGAGTAATAGAAATCAGTATGGGCTGGTGAACAAGATAAACTAAACATGAATTAGGGACTGAGTGATTTGATAATAGTCGACATCATGAGAATTTCAGATTGCATTCTGGCAATAATAGAATGGACGACAGAAGAATAACCTTTAAAGGTCATTCAGGAAGATGCTTCCCTAAAGCAAGCAATGTGAGCAAAGTTAAGCTTAAGGGACTATGTATGCCAGTTACACTAAGTGTCACCCTCGTGAGTAAGGAATTTTGTTATCCTTGGTACAGTAGATTACCG
This sequence comes from Nicotiana tomentosiformis, assembly GCF_000390325.3. NCBI lineage: Eukaryota > Viridiplantae > Streptophyta > Magnoliopsida > Solanales > Solanaceae > Nicotiana > Nicotiana tomentosiformis. The sequence continues at coordinate 80,337,174 of NC_090818.1, forward strand.
CAAGGCGAGTGAGGGTCATCGATAATGTGAAAAGACGCCAAAGATAAAGATGTAAAACATCTATAGGTAGATCGTTGTGGCACTAAATCTTAGTACTCCCCTAAAGGGGGGAATATGGAGTGATGTGGCACTAAGTCAGAATTAAATGGTTTTAGTAACTATGGAATGGTAAAGTGAGAATGCGATAAAAATGAGAAAGGGATAAGGTTGCGCTCATTCAAATCCTACAGATATGCAACAATTCTAGAACATTATGCAAACACGACGTCAAGGAGAGGAAGTAAGGGTTCCTTCCCGAGATGTTATTAATAGATAAGGAGCCAGTGCGAGACGTAAGTTAAGACAAAGGAAATAGCCCAAGAAATATTACGCGGAATGTTGATATGAGAATGGGCCAATGAATAGTTAGCAGTTGATTCAGGAAGAGTCTAGTTATGGCTAGACAAAAGGACACAAATAAATTAATAGATCGTGCAAGATAAATGTATTGAACCCCAGCATAGGGAATTCAGTCTCGCAGCTATGAAATCGCAATTGTTGAAAATAAAAAAATTTTAGATAGGAGTTAGGGTAGTTAAAGGTACCGTATGAGTGTTACTAAAATAAAAAAGAGTGCCACTAGGAAGACAGTCAAAATATCAATTCAGGAGCAACCCTACAAGCACAAGGGAGTAGAGGTAAGTAACTACGGATAATTATAGGCGAGGAAGGACATCAAAAAAATTCCGTCGAGTATACGATGTAATAAGCTCACATCTTTACAAGAGTCAGAAGGTCTTCCCTAAATACTACAATGAAAGACTAGCTGAGGAAATAAGGAAGAAGGCTTCAACCTAAGCATAGTGACCTAAAGAGGAAATTTTCTTGTAATAACAGTCTCACAACAACAATGTATGCACTCCATAAGAAAGTGGCACCTATCGTGGCTAATGAACGGGAAAAAGAAAAAAATTCAAAAGTAATATTCGAGATCATATGAGTTGCATGAAAATTCCGGCATTCGTGAAAACTAAGATAAGCTAAGTATGCACGCAACAAGGGGGAAGAAAGACCAGGAAAAGTAATAACTTATGTTTAAAGAAAGCTGAGAAGGAACGAAAGGAATTATTCGATCAATGATCCAGAGTTAGTTACGTTATGAACACACTTAAGATTTCAGAGTATTATCCACGCAGCATATATGGTGACAATCATACAGCCGTAGAAGACTCCGGTATAAGTTAAAAGAAAAAAATTAAGTCCAGGTCATAGACAAAGGATTGAATTATTAGAAGATTGTATCATGAATATTCCATAGCGTCCATGAAGGGCTAAAGTAATAACTAATACCAGGAGCCGCAGATCGGAAGATAGCTTAAGCCTACATAAAGGCTGGTCATAAGAAAGAGAAAACTAAAGAGTTACATCAACCAAATAAATTAGGAGTCTGATTATTAGACCCAAAAAATTATAGAAATCGTGATTGAAAACATTGACGAATCACTATTAGTGTCAGAAGTACAAGAGTACAACAACCATATTCTATGAAGAGTACCGGCCTCATAAGAAGTCAGTATGTGGATGTGAATTATACCTATGTGGAAGGAAGGTCATGAAAGAGATAGAAGATGTGATGCGAGATTTTAAGGTAAGTAAGGTAAATGTGAACAACGTACGAGATACTCAGGTGCAGAAGGTTGTGAACAATCTATACTTCAGATAGAGGGCTAGAAACGCTAGGATTCTGTATCCAGGAATGATAGCGGCGCCGTCAGTGGCATATTTTCCAGCCTATGGGTTCTAGGTATCGAGAAGTCTAATTAAGAGAGTAAAGAAGAGTTAGAGGCGATGTGATGTCTCGCTTGATGTTCCAGAATGACATAAGGAAATCTATGATGCAAGCAAGTTTAAGGAAGGTTGCGAGTAGTATAAATAGATATGTGTAAGTCGCAAGCTAAACTATGGTAAAGTGACAAGGTTTTTGGAAGACAGGAGTAAGGATAAAAAAAGGGCGAGTGAGAAGGTGACGACAATGGATAAATCCTCGGTATTAAGCCCATGAAAACAAGAGATCTAATGGTTTCTCTAAGTTATAGAAAGCTCAGTATAGCCTGAATGAACTCAAAAGAGTCCAAGACTAATAGCATTAAGAAGAGATGGAATGCTTCCCTGGTAGTAGAATAAGGGTGCAATTGTGATAGATAAGGATGACGTTTGGGCCTTCGATTGAGTAATGATTTGAAGAAAAAAAAGGGATTTCACGGACAACACAAGATTAAAATACCCACGTAAGGTGAATCACATTGGGATGCTATGAAATACAGTTATGGAAGTATGGTATCGCCCCCAGGTGGATTAGGAAAATCACTTCAAATGTTCCTCGATAAGACGTGAGCCCTAGCGGCAGTGTTACATAAGAGGTCAAGTTATCAGTGGTAGATTATAGATCAACATTAAGGTGAATCAACAATGGATGGATAAAAGTTACAAAGTATGAGATGAGATTAGGCCATTAGTCTTAAGATGAACAGTAATAAAGAAGCATTAAAGGACTTAGATTTATACATTTAGGATGAGCAACGAGAGTAACCTGGAGTTTGGTAGCAGACCTCAGTAAAGATAAATCGAAGTAAGAGTGATGGTATAGTATGGCCTAATTTGATGTAGTAAAGCGAATGACGCCCAGAGGGACAACTTGTCATAATTCTGTATATGTTCACAAAGTGAGGCCTAGAGATTGGCTAAAAGCTAGAGGAAAGAGTCGCATAGGCGCACATACAAGAAAAAAGTCGTACATGCTGCATGACAGAAGGTAGCAAAAGTTACGGGAATGGAAGAATTCCGACCACAGGCCGTGGTGTGAGAAAGAGGCCTAACAGGGGGAATGCCCTGGCCTTTGGATTTATTCACAAAACATTTGCCTAGATGGCTAAAGTATTCGGAAGACATAGGTTATGAAAATGATAAGATCATCAGTCAACATTCGAGGACGAATGTTCCAAAGAGGGGAATGATGTTACACCCTATATTTTCGTACGTGAAAGTACGCCATAAGTAAATTGATGAAAGCTCGGAAATGCGATGTTACATTTTGCGTTTCGTACATTAAAGCTTCGTCGTAAGTTAATCGACATAAGTTTGGGAATGGGATTATTTTGAGATTTAAGTATTACGCTATTTCAAACAAGTGATAAGTAAATTCGTGAAGGTGAGAGGGTAAGCGAATAGAAGAAAATGAGTTTCGTCGAAGTTTGACATTTTGAGATAAAATACGGTCTAAGCTATACCCAGTATTTATGGACTAGTGTCATATAAGGTACCACATGACCATGATAGTAGGATACATAAAGTGTGTTAAAAGTGAGTAGTATTTTAAGTAATTTGAGATAATTCTTAATTATGTGGGTAATTGGTTAATTATTGAATTAATGGGGGATTAATAACTCTATTCATAGAAATACTAGGGGTGTCTATATTCTTGATTATCCATGTGTCTTATTATTATATCTTCTGTTCATGGGTCTCAAAAAAATATGTAGTTGATAAAGTTATTCGAAAAGCATAGTGATCTTATGACATTCCGAGAAATCTTATTAACGCACTTCTTATGCATTTGATGCATTTATACATGTACATTAAGCCATGACCAGATGGTGTTATATACGCGTATATTATATGTATATAGGATACGGGAAATGGTTACGACGTTATATATGCACCACCACCTTATCAGCTGGTATACGTTGATAATTTGCCCACAGTGGCCGAGATGAGATGATGGGATGCCCTCACAGGCTTGATGATGTTATGAACGCATATACCTATGCATGGTATGACATTTATACGCATACGCATGAAATTATAAATATTAAATAATTCACAGAGCTATTCAAACATACATGTCGAGTCTATTACTCCATGTTCCTCTCATGTTTATTATTTACTGATTTTCATTCCTTACATACTCGGTACATTATTTGTACTGACATTCCTTTTGCCCGGGGACACTATATTTCATGCCCGCAGGTCCCGATAGACTAGTTGAGAGTCCTCCAAGTAGGTTATCGGCTCAGCGGAAGGTGTTGGTGCGCTCCATTTGCTTCGGAGTTATTTATTTGGTCAGTATGATTTGGTCATGTATTGATTAGTATGGCGGGGACCTGTCCCGACCTTTATGGTGTTTATCTACTCTTAGAAGCTTGTAGACATATGTCATATACGTGAAAGATTGTATGGCCTTGTCGGCCTATGTTCAGTGTACGAGTGATCATTTTGGTCTTATAGGCCCGTATGTCATATGTATAAGTTTGTATTATATGTTGGGTCGTCCAATGTTGAGTAGTTCCTCATGTTTTATTCTACTTATCTCACGACAGCCTCTTTGGCTCATTTACCTATGATAGTATGATATGAAAGATACATTACGTTGGTACTCGGTTGAGTAAGGTACCGGGTGCCCGTCGCGGCCCATCGGTTTGGGTCGTGACATGCTCACTGAAAGCCAAACAAAGAAAGTGAATATTATGGAAGATGTGCAACCAATGTCAGATGAGGACTATGAAGAAGCAAATTATATCAACAATTCACAATGAGGATATCAAAGACCACCCTACCAAGGTTCCAGACAACCACACCAATAGAGATCTAACCCGCAAGGGAAAGGTAACCTATAATGGAGAAACGACCAAGGTAGTCCAAATCAAGGAAATTGGAGTAATAACAACAACAACTTCTCAAATCGGAGTTCAAACCTCTATGTTCCACCAAAGGGGCAATATTCCAACTCTCCATATTGGAAGGAGAGTTCTTCAAGTGATTCCAAGTTGGAAAGCATTCTTGAAAGAGTATTGCAAAATCATGAGAGATCCAACACTTCAATGAAAAATATGACCAAGCTTGTGGGTTCTCACACCGCATCTATTCAAAAGTTGGAGATGCAAATGAGGGATTTATCAAGAGAACAGAACCCAAAGCAAAAAGGGATGCTCCCAAGTGATGCTATTGCAAATCCAAAAGGTAGTGGGAGTGGCCCAACTTCTCATTGCATGTCCATTACAACTCAAAGTGGGAAACTACTTCAAGGAGAGAATGAACAAGTGGTTGAAGTAGAAGATTCTGAACAAGAAGTCGAGGGATAAGTTGCGGTGCCAAATGTTGTTGAATTGGAAAGATTCCCGAAGAAGGTGAAAGCTCAAGAAGTGAACCATGAAGAGGTTAAGGAGAAGGTAATAGAGGCACCAAAACCTCTAGCACCAATTCATAGACATCCTCCTCTTTTCCCCCAAAGACTAGCTAGAAGGGTTGATGATAGCAAATTCGAGAAGTTCTATGACATCCTAAAGCAATTATCGGTGAACATTCCATTTGTGAAAGCGTTTCAAGAGATGTCGGGTTTTGCTAAGTACTTGAAGGACTTGATCACTAAAAAGAAAACCACAAAGAATGAAGTGGTGAATGTCATTCACCGGGTTAGTTTCATCATTGCAACAACTGTCGTCCAAAAGAAAGAGGACCTGGGAGCCTTCACCATTCCATGCACCATTGGATTGCGTGACTTTTCATGAGCCCTTTGTGATAATGGGGCTAGCATTAACTTAATGTCTCTTGCTATCTACAAGCAAGTGGGATTGGGAATTCCTAGGCCTATAAGTATGAGGTTGCAAATGGCTGACCGTTGAATAAAGCGACCGGTGGGAATAGTTGATGATGTGCTTGTGAAAGTGGGGACGTTTCTCCTCCTCGCCGACTTTGTTATTCTAGATTGTGCTATTGATAAAGAGATCCCTATCATCTTAGGGAGACCATCCTTGCTACCGGGAGAGCAAACATGGACTCAGAACGAAATGAGATTAAGTTCCGGGTTAATGACGAAGAAGTTACCTTCCAAGCAAGTAAGGGTATGAAATTGCCACATGTATACAAGAGTATCTCAATCATTGATGTTGTTGATGCGGTAGAGGATGCCATCGAGGTGAAGATTGAATAGGAATGCCTTGGTAAGGCATTGGCAGTTATTTTGGTGAATTTTGATGGTGAGGACATGGAAGGATACGTGGAATCGGTAAATGCGTTAGAAGGGCTTGGTTCCTACACTTATGCACCAAAGAAGATTTCTCTTGACTTAGAGAATAGAGTCACTCCTCCCGCTAAGCCTTCAATTATCGAGCCACCACAACTTGAGCTCAAGCTAGTTCTGCAACACTTAAGGTATAAATTTCTTGGGTCTAATGAAACTCTACCCGTAATTGTTTCTTCTTTGTTGAATGATGTGCAGGTTGAACACTTATTGGATACCTTGAGAGAGCACAGGTAGGCCATTGGTTGGACTATAGCAGATATTCGAGGGATTCCCGCCGGAATTTGTGAGTACAAGATACACCTGGAGGAAGAGAGCAAACCTAGCGTGGAGCTCCAAAGGAGGTTAAATCATTCCATGCAAGAGGTGATGAAGAAAGAAATCATAAAATGGTTGGATGTCGAGGTTGTCTACCCCATTGCCGATAGTCCTTGGGTGAGTCCGGTGCAATGTGTGCTGAAGAAAAGGGGCATGACTATGATTCAATATGATAAAAATGAACTCATCCCAATGAGGACGGTAACTGAGCGGAGAGTTTTCATGGACTACCAGAAGCTCAATAGTGCTACTTGCAAAGACCATTTCCCTATGCTTTTTATTGTTCAAATGCTTGATCGGCTAGCGGGAAAGTCATTTTATTGCTTCTTGGATGGTTAATCCGGCTACAACCAAATCAACATAGCCTTAGAGGACCAAAAGAAGATGACATTCACATGTCCGTATGGAACCTTTGCTTTTAGTCCGTACCATCTGGGCTATGCAATGCCTCATGTGCCGTAGAATTTCGGCACTTTAGATACCAATTACATAGACTTTAACTCGTCTTTTAAAACACTTTTAGTTATATCTTATCAAGTTTTGGTGTTTTGCAGTGTATCAGACTTGAAGAACCAAGAACACAGAAAAGAAGACAAAAACCCACAGAAGGGCGAATGGTAAAAGCTCCCGGGTCTTCTTTCTTTTGAACGGTAGTTGTTGCAATGATGGAGCTAACCCGGTGAGTCACATCCACCACTTCATTTTTGGTGGTTTTCTTCTTGGTGATTAAGTCCTTCAATTACTTGGCAAAACCCGACATCTCTTGAAATGCTTCCACAAATGGAATGTTCACCGATAATTGCTTGAGAATGTCATAGAATTTCTCGAGTTTGCTATCATCAACCCTCCTAGCAAATCTTTGAGGGAAAAGAGGGGATGTATAGGAATTGGTGCTAGAGCTTTTGGTGCCTCCTTTACCTTTTCCTTAACCTATTCATGGTTCACTTCTTGAATTTTCACCTTCTTTAGGAGTCTTTCAGCTTCAACAACAATTGGCACCTCAACTTGTGCCTCAACCTCTTGTTATGGATATTCCACTTCGACCACTTGTTAATTCTCTCCTTGAAGTATTTTCCCACTTCTATTTGTGATTGCCATTCAATGAGAAGTCGGACCATTCCCATTACCTTTTGGATTTGCTATTGTGTCACTTGGGAGTGTGCCCTTTTGCTTCGGATTTTGCTCTCTTGATAGATCTCTCATTTGCATTTCTAACTTTTGTATGGATGCGGTGTGAGAACCCACAAGCTCAGTCATGTTCTTCATTGAAGTGTCAGATCTTTCTTGATTTTGCAACACTCTTTCAAGCATGTTCTCCAATTTGGACTCACTTGAAGAACTTTCCTTCCAATGCGCAGAGTTAGAGTGTTGCCCCTTTGGTGGAACATAGGGGTTTGACCTCTGATTGGAATAGTTGTTGTTGTTGTTGTTACTCCAATTACCTTAGTTTGAACTATCTTGATCATTTCGCCATTGTTGTTGGCCTTGCCCGTGTGGGTTAGACCTCCATTGATTTTGTTGCCCAGGACCTTGATAGGGTTGTCTTTGATAACCGCCTTGAGCGTTGTTGACATAATTTGCTTCTTCGTAATCCTCGTTTGACAAGGGTTGCACATCTTCCACAACATTTACTTTTTTTGTTTGGCTTTCAGTAAACATCTTGGTCAACACATTGATGTTAGTAGCAAGCCCGACAATTACTTGATCTCTTTCTTGGTTCTCCTTAATCATTCTGGTCAAGGAAGGAGTACCATATTCAATTCCACTCGTAGTGTCTTCCGAGTGCCAAGCTTGGTTATGGTTTTCCATCTTGTCAAGAATTTGCATGACCCATGTAAATGTTTTATCCATAAAGGATCCATCAGCTGCATTTTTGGCTATGGATTGATTCAAAGGATCCAAGCCCATAAAAAACTTCTCCAACAAGATGTTGTCCAGAAAACTATGATTCAGCGACCTCACTAAATATAACTTGAATCGATCCCATGTCTCATGTAGATGTTCTCCCGGTACTTGCTTGAAGAAGAAAATTTTATCCCGGAGCTCTGACTTCTTGCTTTGCGGGAACCATTTAGCTAGGAAAGCTCGAACGAGTTCGGGCCAAGTATGAATGGAATTAGGTGGTAAATTTTGGATCTATTTCCTTGCCTCTCCAGCGCACACACTCCCAAGAGGTTTCTGAGATGTTGTGTCGGATGATCATCGGTGGAATTTCTGAAACCCCCCCTGCTTTGAGCATTAGGATTAGACTATGTTCCACCTTGAAGGTGGCAGCATCAACTATTGGAGGGACAATGGCATTTGTGTCCTCAATATACTCATCTATATCCGCAAAAGGGTTCTCTTCTTCCAACTCGGCCATGCTTACCTAGTAACACCAGGTAAAGCAAGCAAAGTGTGATGGAATAGAAGAAGACATAAAGTAAAGCATACACTAAATAGTAATTTCAAAACCGTATTCCCCGGCAACGGTGCCAAAATTTTGATACGCTCAAATTACACCTAAATAAATTGTGCAAGGCAGTTGATGTCAAATATAATAACCCAACTAGGTTGGGGTCGAATCCCCCAGGGAATAGGTGAGAAAAAGTTACTTGAATAGTGTGAAACTTGACATAAGTCGTAATCCTACTCTGTTAGCTTAAAAGAGAGTGTTATAATTATGAGCTATCGAGAAAACTATTTTGTTATGAGAATGTAATTAATGTGATTAAGGAAACCAAGGTTGTGTCCCCATCAATGGAATGTAATGCTATCAGTGTTAATATGATATATTTCTAATGGAAAGTCCTTTGATATGCAAATGGTTTCTAAGTGACTACCCAATATTTCCCAATAGTTGGGTAATATTTTCTCTTTATGATTTTCCCAAATATAAAAGAGTTACAATTAAAAATAACTAATTTATGCCAAATAGAACCCACTTATTCCTAGGTGATTCTATTAAACAAGGTTTAAAGCCTTGAGTTTTTGATATTCAATTCTACCAAACCCTAACCCACTTTTCCAAGTAAAGCTAGAGTGAAATGGAATTAGTTAATGTTTGCAACCACTAACAATAAATGAATAAATATCAATCAACCATTATATATAAATTCAATAGTAAACACCCATTAACATTACACTCATTTAGGGTCCACAACCTTAGTATTTACAGTTAGCTACTTATACTAGAATCCAAGAACAAAGCAATAAATAAAGTCATAAAGCTTACAAAGATATAAGATTCTCTCTTCACACGCTTCCAAAACAATGGTGTATTCAATGCCTTTAATGTAGCCTCTTTTTCAGACAAGATGTCCCACAAAAACCCTAGTAAATCTATTTATAATGGGCCAAAAACCGGGAAATTTAGACAAAAATGCCCCTGTAAAACACATCTGCGACCGCAGAATGGGTCGCAAATCGTGTATGCGGTCCGCAGAATTATAAGGTCACCGCATAATTGCATGCCCAGTTGCCCAATTCTCTGTCGTAGATCCATTATGCGGTCTGCATATTATGCGACAGCAGATTGCGTCGCAAAGAGTGCTCTCATGGAATATCATTTGCACTTATGCGGTCATTATGCGATCCTCAGAAGCGTTATGCGACCGTATAATGGACCGCATATTTATCTCTTCATGAGCCGGACTAGCTGCTTCAGTCTGCAGTTGGTTTGAGGCTCGCACAACACTTCTGCGGTCACAAACCTGCCGCATTTCCCATCCCGAACCAAGTCAGTACCCAATAACCTAGCCTCACCCAACTCAAACCAACCCACCGGAGACCGACACCGCCTCTGATACAAAACCTCATACGGAGCCATCTGAATGCTCAATTGGTAGCTGTTGCTGTAGGAAAATTCGACAAGCGGTAGAAAGTGATCCCCCGCACCCCCGAAGTCTATGACAGAAGCGCCGTAGCACAATATCTGAATAGTGCGCTCGGACTGTCTGTTCGTCTGAGGGTGGAATGTTGTACTCAACTCAACTCGTATGCCCAACTCTTGCTCCACTGCTCTCCAAACCTGCATGACCCGATCAAAAATGATGGACACCGGCACACCGTGCAGGCGAACAATCTCGCGAATGTAGATCTCAGCCAACCGCTCCGAAGAATAAGTAACCCCAACTGGAATGAAATGCACGGACTTGGTCAACTGATCCACAATTACGCAAATAGCATCAAACTTCCTCGGTGTCCGTGGGAGCCAAACTACGAAGTCCACGGTGATACACTCCCATTTCCACGCCGGACTCTCAAGCCTCTGAAGCAATCCGCCCGGTCTTTGATGCTCGTAATTCACTTGCTGTCAATTTAGGCACCGAGCTACAAACCCCACTATGTCTTTCTTCATCCTTCTCCACCAATAGTGCTGCCTCAAGTCCTAATACATCATTGCAAAATCTGAATGAATGGAATAACGTGAACTGTATGCCTCCTCAAGATTCAACTCATGTAGCCCATCTACATTAGGTACACAGATCTGACCCTGCATCCTCAACACCCCATCATCCCCAATAGTAACCTCCTTGGAATCACAGTGCTGAACCGTGTTTTTAAGGACAAGCAAATGGGGATCATCAAACTGGCACACTCTGATGCGATCATATAAGGAAGATTGAGAAACCACACAAGCTAGAACCCGACTGGGCTCCGAAACATCTTATCTCGCGAAACGATTGGCCAAGGCCTGAACATCTGATGCAAGCGATCTCTCACCAACAGGAATAAATGCAAGGCCACCCATACTCACCGCCTTTCTACTCAAGGCATCGGCCACCACATTGGCCTTCCCGGAATGATACATAATGGTAATATCATAGTCCTTTAGCAGCTCCAACCATCTCCGCTGCCTAAAATTTAGATCATTTTTTTAACAAGTGCTGGAGACTCCGAATTTTCATTAATACCTCACAAGACACACTGTAGAGATAATTCCTCCGAATCTTTAATGCATGAACGATGGCTGCCATCTCCAAATCATAAATAGGGTAGTTCTTATCACGAGGCTTCAACCGGTGTGAAGCATAAGCAATCACTCTACCCTCCTGCATTAAGACAGACTCAATACCAATCCATGAAGCATCATAATACACTCTATAAGAGCCCGACATTGAAGGTAAGACTAGAACTAGAGTTGTGGTCAAGGCAGGCTTTAGCTTCTGAAAGCTCTCCTCACATTCATCCAACCACCTGAATGGAGCACCCTTCAGGGTCAACCTGGTCAAAAGCGCTGCAATGGATGAGAAACCCTCCACAAAGCGACTACAATATCCAGCCAAGCCAAGAAAGCTCCGAATCTCTGTAGCTGAAGACGGTCTGGGCCAACTTTGAACCGCCTCTATCTTCTTTGGATCAACCTTAATCCCCTCACTAAACATCACGTGCCCCAAGAACGCCACCGAACTGAGCCAAAAATCACACTTGGAGAACTTGGCATAAAGCTTCTCCTCCCTCAACCTCTGTAGTACAATCCTCAAATGTTCGGCATGCTCCACCCTGCTATGCGAGTACACCAGGATATCATCAATGAATACTATGACAAACAAGTCAAGATATGGCTGAAATATATTATTCATCAGATGCATGAATGCTGCTAGGCCATTGGTCATCCCAAAAGACAATACAAGGAACTCATAATGACTGTAACAAGTCCTGAATGCCGTCTTTAGAATATGCCCCATACTTCAAATCGATCGTAGAGAACACCCTCGCTCCTTGAACCTGATCAAATAGATCATCAATGCGCGGCAAAGGATACTTGTTCTTGATTGTAACTTTGTTCAACTGACTATAGTGGATGCAAATCCGCATAATACCATCCTTCTTCTTCAGAAACAGAACTGGTGCACCCCAAGGCGACATACTAGGCCTAATAAACCCCTTATCAAGAAGCTCCTGAAGCTGCTCTTTTAGTTCCTTCAACTCAGCTGGCGCCATATGATATGGAGGAATGGAAATGGGCTGAGTGCCCTCCACCAAGTCAATACCAAAATCAATATCGATGTCGGGTGGCATGCACAGCAGGTCTGCACGGAACACATCCAAAAAGTCTCGCGCTACCGAAACAGAATCAATAGTAGGAGTATCAGCACCAACATCTCTCACAGAGGCCAATCATGACAAACACCCCTTCCCAACCATTCGTTGGGCCTTCAAATATGATATCACCCTGCTCGGAACATAATCTAGAGAACCTCTTCACTCAATCCTTGGCAACCCCGACATCGCCAACATCACGGTCTTTGCGTGACAATACATAATAGCATGACATGGAGACAACCAATCCATACCCAAAATCACAGTCGAAATCATCCATACTAAGCAATAAGAGGTCAAATCTAGTCTCCAATCCCCCAATAGTCACCACACACGACCGATATACACGGTCCTCAATAATAGTATTTCCCACCATCGTAAATACATGAACAGGTGAGACTAAGGACTCGTGGGGCATATCAAAATAACGAGCAACATATGATGATACATACGAATAAGTGGAACCAAGGTCAAATAATATAGAAGCATCCCTGTGACATACCGTATGTGATGCAACATAATGAAAACCTCACGTACTCACACTCTCAGAGCACTCAATCTAACTATCTCAATTCTCTCTCGTCACACTCAGTCACCCAGCACTGTATGGTACCTGTTGTGGCATGCAGCCCGATCCACATATAGCCAAAAGACCTGTTGCGGTTCACAACCCGATCCACAAATAGCCATAAGGCTTGTTTCTGCGTGCAACCCAATCCACATATAGCCATAAGTCTTGTTGCGGCGTGTAACTCAATCCACATATAGCCATAAAGCTTGTTGCGGTGTGCAACCCAATCCATAAATCTCACTCAACACGGCTCTCAGGCCCTAACTCAGTCATCCATCTCTTCGGTCTCTCGGGCTCACCACACTCATGCTACGCAGACCAAATCAATGACGCATGATGTCACAATAATGATACAGAGACTGCGATATGATATGCAATGATGAATGCGACTGAGTACATAACTGCAAATTAAGCAAATAATCTCAACAGCAAATGAACGACCACTGTGGGTCTAAACAGAATTAACATATAGCCTAACATGAATCGGTGGCTCAATTACTCTAACACATAGAGATAACATAAATGGCTACAAGGTCTGATGACTACACTGTACCACAGAATCAATCGGATCGCAAATTTCTACGGTGCACGCCTACACGCCCGTCACCTAGCATGTACGTCATCTCAACACCAATCACATAACAAGTAACTTAGGGATTCGTACCCTCAGAACAAATTTTAGAAGTGTTACTCACATCAAACCATGAAAATCTATACTCCAATAAGCCCTTGCCTCGCGAATCGGCCTCCGAACGCCTCAAATCTAGCCACAAACAATTTGATACAATCAACACGAGCTATAGGAATCAATTCTATATGAAAATGCTAAGTTCTTAATCAAAAGTCAAAAAGTCAACCCCGGGCTCACGTCTTGAAACCCAACAAAAGTTACAGAATCCGAACACCCATTCAACCACGAGTCCAACAATACCAAATTTACCAAATTTTGACACCAAATCGTCGCTCAAATCACCAAATTTAACTCCCCATTCCCTAGCCCAAAACTCTCAAAATTCCTCCTTAAAACACATAAAGTAGGTGGGAAATTCAACGGGTAATCAATGTTATTGAACAAAATTGACCAAAAGTGGCTTACCTCAAGAAATCACTCGAAACCCCTCACAAAAAGCGTATTAATCCGAGCTTGCAATGTCCAAAATGATTAAAAATCTCTCAACCCTTGAATTTATATTCTGCCTAGTGCTTTCGCACTTGCGGGGCAAAACTCCGCACCTGCAGAATCGTTTCTGCGATAAAAATCCCGCTTCTATGAAAATTCACTAGATTCTACAAGGTTTGCACCTGCGCTCCAAGATCCGCACCTGCGGAAGTGCTTCTGCGACCATCTGTCCGCTGTTGCGAAGACAACTTCATTTCCTCATTATGTGCATCTGCAGAGGCTTGATCGCATCTGTGGGCTCGCAGATGCGGAGGATCCCTCGCCCCTGCGACACACCCTAGGCCAGCCCCAACTCATCTTTTGTGCAACATCCATTGCACCGGTGGCGCCGCACCTACGGCTAATCCCCTCGCAGGTGCGATCACACCAGAAGGCCAAAAATCTCAGCAATGCTTCAAGTCCAACTTTTGATCCGTTAACCATATGGAATCCACCCGAAGCCCCTAAGACTTAAACCAAACATACCAACAAGTCCTAAAATATGATACGAACTTAGTCGAGGCCTCAAATCACATCAAACAACATCAAAAAGATGAATCGCACCACAATTCATGCCTAATGAAAACTAATGAATTCCAACTTCTACAATCGTTGCCAAAACCTATCAAATCAACTCCGATTGACCCCAAATTTTGCACATAAGTCATAAAGGACACAATGGACCTATTCCAACTTCAGAAATCAAATTAACTACAAAGTCAACTATCGGTCAAACCTCTCAGCTCTCCAACTTCTAATATTTTCAACTTTCGCCATTTCAAGCCAAAATCACCAACAGACCTCCAAATCACTATCCGGACATACTCCTAAGTCCAAAATTGCCTTATGGAGCTTTTAGAACCATCAAAACACTATTCCAAAGCCATTTACACATAAGTCAACATCCGGTCAACCCTTTCAACTTAGGCTTCCAGCGTTGGGACTAAGTGTCCCAGTCCATTTCGAAACATCCCCGGAACCAAACCAATCATCCTGGTAAGTCACATAACAACAATTGAGCATCGAATAAGTAGTAAATGGGGGGCAACACATAAGGTCTGCGAACGCCAAAGCAGCTACCTCGATGATCTCTGAACTTGTAAAATTCTAAGATCAGCAATTACCATGCACGAAAATACCTGGATCTGTACACGAAGTGCAGGGTGTAGCATGAGTACAACCAACTCAATAAGTAACAAGCCTAACCTTTGGACTGAAACACCGACGAGCTCAACCAATATAGTACAAATACATATTTTAAGTGTATAGAAAATGTATACATGCTTCCAGGTTTAACAGTTTAGTTCAACACAGATAAAATATGACAAGTGTGACTGGTACGAGGAATATGACATCTCTATAACTATATGCCAATATGAATACTGTATGTGATGCAACACTATAAAAACCTCACGTACTCACACTCTCAGAGCACTCAATCTGACTGTCTCAATTATCACTCGTCACACTCAATCATTCAACACTGTACAGTGCATGCTGCGGCGTGCAACCCGATCCATATACAGCCATAAGGCCTATTGCAGCACGCAACTTGATCCACATATAGACATAAGGCTTGTTGCGACGTGCAACCCGATCTATATATAGCCATAAGGATTGTTGCGGCGTGCAACCCGATTCACAAATCTCACTCAGCATGGCTCTCAGGCCTTACTTAGTCATCAATCTCTCCAGTCTCTCGGGCTCACCACACTCATGCTAAGCAGCCCAAATTAATGATACATGATGTGACAATAATGATACAGAGACTGAGATATGAAATGCAATGATAAATGCGACTGAATACGTGACTGCAAATTAAGCAAATAATCTCAACAACAAACGAATGACCACTGTGGGTCTCAACAGGATAAACATATAGCCTAACATGATGTCTAATATGAATCGGTAGCTCAACTACTCTAACACATAAAGATCACATGAATGGCTACAAGATCTGATGACTACACAGTACAACAGAATCAACCAGATCACAAATTTCTATGGTGCACGCCCACACGCCCGACACCTAGATGTGTGTCACCTCAACACCAATCACATAATACGTAATTCAGCGATCCGTACCCTCAGAACCAATTTTAGTAGTGTTACTTACATCAAACCGTGCAAATCTCTACTCCAACAAACTTTTGCCTCGCAAATCGGCCGCCGAACACTTCGAATCTAGCCACAAACAATTCGATACAATCAACACAAGCTATAGGAATGAATTCCATATGAAAATGCTAAGTTCTTAATCAAAAGTCAAAAAGTCAACTCAAAAAGTCAACCCTAAGCCCACATCTCGAAATCCAACAAAAGTTATAAAATACGAACACCCATTCAACCACGAGTCCAACAATATCAAATTTACCAAATTACGATACCAAATCGTCACTCAAATCATCAAATTTAACTCTCCAATCCCTAGACCAAAACTCTTAAAATTCCATCTTAAAAACACATAAACTAGGTGGGAAATTCAACGGGTAATCAATGTTATTGAATAAAAATTCAACGGGCAAAGTACAAAATGATTAAAATTCTGGGAACCCTTCAATTTATATTCTGCCCAGTGCTTTCGCACCTACGGAATCGTTTCTGCGATAAAAATCCCGCTTCTGCGGAAATTCACTTGAGTCCACAAGGTTCCCACCAGCGCTCCAAGATCCGCACATGCAGAAGCGCTTCTGCGACCATCAGTCCGCTTCTACGAAGATAACTTCATTTCCTCATTCAACGCATCTGCGGAGCCTTGCTCGCATTTGCGGGCTCGCAGATGCGGAAGACCACTTGCGACACACCCCAGGCCTGCCCCAGCTCCTCTTATGCACCACATTCGCCACACCTTCAGCGTCGCAACTGCGGCTAATCCCTTCGCAGGTGCGATCACACTAGAAGGCAAACAATCTCAACAATGCTTCAAGTCCAACTTTCGCTCTGTTACCCATCCAGAATCCACCTGAGGCCCCTGGGATCTCAAAACAACATACCAACAAGTCCTAAAACACGATACGAACTTAGTCGAGGCCTCAAATCACACCAAACAATATCAAAAACATGAATCACACCCCAATTCAAGCTTAATGAAAACTAATGAATTTTAACTTCTACAATCGATGCCGAAACCTATCAAATGAACTCTGATTGACCCCAAATTTTGTACACAAGTCATAAATGACACAACGGACCTATTCTAACTCTCAGAATCAAATTCCAAGCTCGGTAACAACAAAGTCAACTCTCGGTCAAATCTGTCAACACTCCAACTTCTAATTTTTCCAACTTTTGCCATTTCAAACCAAAATGACCTACGGACCTCCAAATCACTAGCCGGACACACTCCTAAGTCCAAAATCACCTTAAAGAGCTATCAGAATCGTTAAAACTCCATTCCGGAGCCATTTATACATAAGTCAACATCTGGTCAACTCTTTTAACTTAGGTTTCCAACCTTGGGACACTTTGTCCCAATCCATCCCGAAACATCCCCGAAACTAAACTAATATTCCTGGCAAGTCACATAATAATAATTGAGCATAGAATAAGCAGTAAATGAGAGAATGGGGCTACAACACACAACACAACCGACCGGGTCGTTACAGAGGTACCGCCTCGTAGTCTCATTTCACAATCAAAATCATAATATTTCCTTATATCACTGCGGGAGCCTTATATTTAGTTTTGAAAATAATTTTTTCGCAAATAGCTACTCTCATTTTATCCCACATTTTCACATTGCGTGACTTCAAGTAGTTCCCCAACTAGCAACACATGTATCAAGCCCACATTATCTCACCACATGTGTATCAACCTATATTCTTATACCACTGCATGCGTATCAATATCACAACTCGCACCTTAAGTGCTCAAATGCCACAACTTGCCAAAAGAATCAACAATATCAATGTTTTCACAACAAATAGCCCATGGCTCAACCACAATGTGTACAAGAGTCTCAACAATAGCAACTCAAAGTGAATAGCTCAACAAGAACAATATTTTAATAATTTACAACTTTGCCTCCATGTGATCACGACTTTTACAACTTCAACACCAAAAATCAACAATAAGATATTCCAAGAATAACAACTTCAAGTAAGGTAACTCAGCAGTTAAATATTTAACAAAGCAATGAGGAAAAAATAACTTCAACTAAGCATGTAAGGGAAAATAACAAGTAAGAGATGGGACGAGCATTTAATAATGTTAAATAAATCATGTAAGGATAAATTAATGATGAAAGACATAACATGTTATGACAATACGATTAAAGGCATGAAAAGAAGCTAAATAGTCTAAACCAGTCAATTACTACATATAGCCCGTGTACCCACTCGTCACCTTTCATACACGGCTTTCACGTACCACAATTAACACAAAGCAACACCACTCCTAAGGGGTAAGTCCCCCGCATAAAGTTAGGCAAGATACTTACCTCAAACACGCTAACTCAATCCACTAGTAAGCCTTTTCCATGATTATCCAACTCTGAACGGCTCGAATCTAGCCAAGATAACTTTACACTATAAATACAATCCATAGGATACTAAGTTGCAATATTTAAAGAAAATAAAAAAGTCAACCTCGGCCTCGCGTCTCGGAACTCGACCAACCTTACAAAATTCGAACACCCATTATGTCACGTCCCAAAATTCCCTCTAGACGTGACAGGCACCCAGCTAACGGTACCCGCTAGACGAACCAACTTATACCATACACTTAGCATTTATTCAAAACTCAACCAAAATAAATGCAAGTTCCTAATATTTCATTAATTAAATGTGCATGATTAATGATCTAAGTTCGATAAATATATATGAATAATAATAACCAAAATGAAGGAACAATACTTTAGCCCAAATCCCACACTAGACGATGGGCCATCTAACTCTGGATCATTGATCGAATAATTCTTTTCGTTCCATCTCAGTTTTCTTTAAATGTAAGCAATTACTTTTCCTGGTTTTCCTGCCCACTTGTTGCGTGCATACTTAGCTTACCTTAGTGCCCACATATATTGGAATTCCATATAACTCATGTGATCTTGAATATCACTCCTGATTTTACTTCCCGTTCATTAGTCACGGTAGGTGCCACTTTCTTATGGAGTGCATACAATGTTGTTTGTGAGACTGTTGTTATAAGACCATTTCCTCCTTAGGTTACTGAGCTTAGGTTGAATCCTTCTTCCTTACTTCCTCAGCTAGTCTTTCATTGTAGTATTTAGGGAGGATCCTCTAACTCTTGTAAAGCTGTAGGCTTATTACATTGTATACTCGACGGACCTTTTGATTCCCCTTCTTGCCTATAATTATCCGTAGTTACTTACTTCCACGCCCTTGTGCTTGCAGGGTTGTTCTGAACTGATATTTTGACTGTCTTCCAGTGGCACTCTCTTTTATTCCCGTAATACTCACATGGTACCTTTAACTACCCCAACTCCTATCTGAATATTTCTCAAGTATTACAATGACATTACTGCGAGACTGAATTCCCCATGTCACTATGTTTATCTTGCATGATCTGTTGATTTGTCTATATCCTCTTGTCTAGCCATAACTAGGCTATTCCTGAATCAACTACTAACTACTCATTGGCTCATTTTCATATCTGTATTTTCGCGTAATCCCTCTTGGGTTATTTCCTTTATCTTAACTTACCTCTTGCACTGGCTCCTTATTTATCAATAACATCTTGGGTAGGAACCCTTACTTCCTTTCCTTGACGTCATTCTTGCATAATGTTCTGGAGTCATAGCATATCTATAAGATTAGGGTAAGTGCAAGCTCATTCCTTTTTCATTTTTTATCGCATTCTTCCTTTACCATTTCATAATTACTAGAACCATTTAATTCTGACTTCATACCACATCAGTCCATATTCCCCCCTTTAGGGGAGTACTAAGAGTTGGAGCTACGACGATTTACCTATAGATGTTTTACCTCTTCATCTTTGGAGTCTTTTCACATCATCGATGACCCTTACTCGCCTTGCGGTAATCCTTCTGTACCAAGGATAACAAAATTCCTTACTCGCGAGGGTGACACTTAGTATAACTGGAACGTACAGTCCCTTAAGCTTAACTTTACTCACCTTCCTTGATTTAGGGAAGCGTCTTCCTGAATGACCTTTAAAGGGTATTCTTCTGTCGTCCATTCTATTATTGTCGGGACACAATCTCTGAAATTCTCATGATGCCGACTATTACTCAGTCCCTAGTTCATGTTTAGTTTATCTTGTTCACCAGCCCATACTGATTTCTATTATTTTGGGGTCTAACTTTTCCTTCTCTTAGTCGTGCTGGAGTCACGAACTTATTTCCCGAAATGAGGATATGACTTTATGGCCTATATTCTTTTGTTGTCTCAAGTCCTGTCACCTCTCGTCTTTTCCTTCACTTGACTATAGACTCTATAATACTGTCATCTTTTTGATCTACCGTTGTCATCCATGCATCACATCTTACTAATAATGCTTCATTAACTCTCTTCTTATTTCCCTCTAGCATCTATGTCTATCACTTTATTCTGAAAACTTGAACAAGATATTCTTTTGCTTTTAACTCCCCTTGCTCTTCGAATTGCCTAACATTGTCTCTTTACTAGAGACGGGAGCCACACTAAAGTAATATTTATCCTTTCCAGGATTCTAGTGCTTATCTTTGTAGTACTGATAACAACACGATAGGGGTCCAAGAATTACTAAAGAAAATCAAGAAACATGCGGAAGATAAAAGAAAATAAAGAAACAAAAAAAATAACGGAAAATTAAAGATAGATTGAATTCAAGAAAGAGTTTCTTGAATTCAAGAAGTCTATTCTTGAAGTTGAATCCTAACAACAACAATTAGCTAACAAAGAACTAATCGCCTTTGGTAGAGAATTAAAAACAAGAGATAGATTGTGAAACCCGACCCTTTAGAATAACAAGAACAACAATAAGCCTAAACTTATCACCTTTCTTGAATACCTAGAAGTGATCTAAGATTTTGAAAGAGTTTAATCTTACCACCTTAAGTTGAGTCTTGAAGGTTGAAGAATAAATCCAAGAGTAGCCACACACAAGAGTGCAAGAAAAATCTCATAATTTTTATTGATATTGTCTATAGTAATCTAAAATATAAAAACAAAGATGACACCCCTTTATATAGAGAGGGGGTCACGAAATTCCTACCTAAAAATAAAGAAATAAAGTCCTAAACTAGTTTGGACAACAAGTCCAAATACCTTAGGAAAAGAAAAAATACTAGGAAACAAAAACCAAGTCAATCTTGGAAAGTAACTCCAACAATCTTAGGAAAGGGAAAACATAACATTAACTACCTAGTAAAACAATAAATCTAGTACCAAAACATATGGAAATAAGTTAAAACCAATCTTGGATAGAATCTTAAAAGTCCCAAACCAATCATGGATAGGATCTTGAAAATCTTGAAGGCAACTTGCAAGCAACTTGTACCCAACTTCTATCATGCCTATTTAGCCTTTCTTGGTCAGCAAGTAAGTCCTTTTTATGTTATAAAAACGTGGTTTCATGTAGGACTTATTGGGTTGCAAGTTTGGACACATTTTTAGGTGCCAAATAGGTCCAATAGTGGCCTGATTTGGACCTTCTTCAGAGGATGTCTCTTGAGATCTAATCCACCTTTTCTTGGACATGAATTTGGACCATAAAATAATTATAATACTTAGACAACTCATATCCTTTATCCTTGAGCTCTCCATCCCAATTAACAACTTCTTTATTTGCACTTGAAGTCTAATGACCTTGTTTTGCAACTCTGTAGCTTGACATCTTGTTAAAGGCCCTCTTTGAGATTCCAAAGCTTCATTCTTATCCTTGAATAGATTTGAGCTTCCTAGGATGCTATCAAGTACTCACTATTTTAGAGTGAACCATCTAGGTGTCTCACACGGAGATCTATTAGCACATTTGCAATATCCTTCGGAAATGTCAACTAACACAAACAACATTCACCATTTTGTGTTACCCTAACCCCAGCTAGATCTTGATATCCTACCTTCTCTTATACTACTTCTATTAGGATAGGGCATAAATGAGATGGGTGTGGCCAATTGTACATACCTCTGTTATTGTTGAAGGTAACTCAAAAGGCTTATATTCCTCTGTGATAATCTTCATTAGCTGGGTAGCTCGTACCCTTTTTCGTCTTGCTTCTTTTACTTTTTGAAACTTGTGTCTACCTTCCGATTCTCTTATTCCTTTTTACCGTAAGAGTGGATAGACATTCTTGCCTTAGGGATCCTTATCAAGAATTTTACACATCTTAGTACACACATGATCTGCTGAATACCTTATATTTATCCATCATAAGCATGACGTAAAAATTGAGTTCCTCTGACTCAACTCTTCCACAACTATATCTCTTACCCACCGTCTTTCTGGATGTAGGCATCATCGTATTATGTATAAGATAGAGTTTAGGAAATTGAGTTCTTACAACTGAGCTCTACCACACGAACTAGAGTAAGAAAAAAGAGTGAAAGTTCTAAATGTCCTGTAGCCTCCTGCTTATAAGTGTGGTGCACAACACACCCTTACACAATACTCTACTAGACATGGCTCGTAGACTCCCTAGGACAGAACTGCTCTGATACAACTTGTCACGACCCAAACTGATGGGCCGCGAGGGGCACCCGGTACTTTACTCAACCGAGTACCAACGTAATGTATCTTCCTTATTATAGCATCATAGGTAAGTGGGCCACAAGGGGCGTCATGAGATAATTAGAGAAAACACGAGGGAACACCCGACATAGAATGACCCAACCTGATATAGAAACTCATATTTGTGACAACCAATAAGGCCAATATGATCCATTATATACTTAACATATAGGCCGACAAGGCCATACCAGTATCCATAAATTTGACATATGTCTACAAGCCTCTAAGAGTACATACTTATCATAAAGGTCGGGACAGAGCCCCGCTTTATCAAACAATACACATCTAAATCATACTGACCAAACAAGCAACTTCGGAGCAAATGGAGCATACCAACATCTTCCGCCGAGCTGATAGCCTACTTGGAGGACTCTCGACCTATCGGGACCTGCGGGCATGAAATGTAGCGTCCCCAGGCAAAAGGAATGTCAGTACAAATAATGTACCGAGTATGTAAGGAATGAAAATCAGTAAATAATAGGCAATAGACATGAGAGAGACATGGAGTAAAAGACTCGACATGTATATCTGAATATCTCTGTGAATCATTTAATATTATAATGTCACGCATATGCATATAAATGTCATAGCATGCATGGGTATATGCGTTCATAACATCATCAAGCCTCTGAGGGCATCCCATCATATCATTTCGGCCACTGTGGGCAACATCATCAACGTATACCAGCTGATCAGGTAGTGGTGCGTATATAACGCCGTAACCTTTTCCCATATCTGGTAAAAACCTCATATTTATCCATCATAAGTATGATGCAAAATCGAGTTCCTCTGACTCAAGTCTTCCACAGCCGCATTCAATCCCTTACCAACCGTCTTTCTAGATGTAGGCATCGCCGTATTATGAATAAGATAGAGTTTAGGAAATTGAGTTCCTATAACTGAGCTCTACCATACGATCTAGAGTAAGAAGAAAGAGTGACAGTCCTAAATTCCCTGTAGCCTCCTGCTTATAAGTATGGTGCACAATACACCCATAAACAAGACTCTACTAGACACGGCTTGTAGACTCCCTAGGACGGAACTGCTCTGATACCACTTTTGTCACGACCCAAACCGATGGACCGGGATGGGCACCCGGTACCTTACTCAACCGAGTACCAACATAACATATCTTTCGTATCATTCTAACATAGGTAAATGAACCGAAGTAAAGCATGGGGGAATACAAACTTATACATATGACATATGGGCCTATAAGACCAAAATAACCACTCATACACTGAACATAAGCCGACAAGGCCATACAATCTTTTACGTGCATGACATCTGTCTACAAGCCTCAAAGAATATATAATTGTCATAAAGATCGGGACAGAGCCCCGCCATACCAAACAATACGCATCAAAATCATACTGACCAAACAAGCAACTCCGGAGCAAATAGAGTCCACCAACATCTTCGGCTAAGCTAATCGCCTACTTGGAGGACTCTCGACCTGTCTATCAAGACCTGTGAGAATGAAACACAGCGTCCCCAGGAAAAAGGGACGTCAGTACTAATAATGTACC
Source organism: Nicotiana tomentosiformis (assembly GCF_000390325.3). Lineage (NCBI taxonomy): Eukaryota > Viridiplantae > Streptophyta > Magnoliopsida > Solanales > Solanaceae > Nicotiana > Nicotiana tomentosiformis. Next base: position 80,361,521 of record NC_090818.1, read on the forward strand.
GAGTATGTAAGGAATGAAAATCAGTAAATAATAGACATGAGAGAAACATGGAGTAAAAGACTCAACACGTATATCTGAATAGCTCTGTGAATCATTTAAATTATAATGTCATGCATATGCGTATAAAATGTCATACCATGCATGGGTATATATGTTTATAACATCATCAAGCCTCTGAGGGCATCCCATCATATCATCTCGGCCACTGTGGGCAAATCATCAACGTATACCAGCTGATCAGGTGGTGGTGCGTATATAATGCTGTAACTTTTTTCTATATCCCATATACATATAATATACATATATATGCGTATATAACGCCATCTGGTCATGGGTCAATGTACATGTATAAATGAATGAAATGCATATGAAATATGTCAATAAAATCTCTCTGAACGTAATAGGACCATTATGCCTTTGATTAAAGTCATGAAATAAACTTTATCAATCTACGTATTTTCTGAGACCCATGAACAGATGATAGAATAATATGACACATGGGGAATAAAGAACATAAGCATCTCTAGTATTTCTATGAATAGAGTCATTTATGGAAATTGTGCGTTTGCTCATTTCGTTTGTGTCGTATAGATCATGCCAAAAGAAAGAAGGGATAGCCTTAACATACCTGGACCGATTCTCTTGACAATTCCTCTAACACACGTCTTTTGCGACGAGCACGTAACGGCGGATCGAATTAGGGAAAAATTCATATGATATTCTTGAGAAAGATTGTACCGTACTCCCTTATAATTGCAAAACCCACATTGCTATAATATTAAATGGTCTTCATATGAAAGGTTTGAAGCAACTGTTACAACCCCATTACCCTTGCTGAAGACTTCTTTCCTAATGTAGTAGATGAGAGCAATTTGTTTTGGGTGAATTAGAAAGGTTGTCTTTCTACTTTAAGGTGTGGGCCCCACTAGGATGACTAGAAAGACCACCAATCTTTCTTAATGTGCCACCTTATCATAATGACTTAAGAGTCATTAATTTGGGGTGGTTGGCTGCCACGTGTGGGGGGTTTAGGCTTATCATAGGCTTATCAAGAATTATGATTAATTAACTAATCTTCCACCATCCAAATAATTAAGAATTATCTAAAATTACTTATAATACTACTCACTTTTAACATATTTTATACACCTTACTATCATGGTCATGTGGTACCTTGTATAGCACTAGTCCAAAAATACCGGGTATTTTAGCTCGGGCCGTATTTTATCCCAACAGGTCAAACTTTGACAAAAATTCATATTCTTTGATTTGCTTACCCTCTCACCTTCACGAATTTACTCATCACTTGTTTGAAATAGAATAATCCTTATAATCTCAAAATAATCTCATTCCCGAGCTTATATCAATTTAATTATGGCGTACTTCCACGTACGAAAACATGGGGTGTAACATTATAAGTGTGGTCGGTAACACACTGATAAGTGGAACTCTACTGACACAGCTCCATGACACCTTAGGACTCCTAAACCATGCTCTGATACCAAGTTTGTCACGCTCTAAAATCGAAGAGCGCGGCCGGCGCTCAACCGAGTAAACCCAGTCGAGCAAGCCTAATTTACATTAACCTCTCATCATTACTCATGCATCATTTACCATAACATAATAAGATCTTGACTTTCATATTAAATACATTTGGCTCAATGGCCCATATTTTCTTTAACGTGATGGTTACACAGCTCTATAAATAGCTGTAAATACTGTGAACATAAATACATAACATAACTCAAATCTTTGATTACATGACCCACAATGTACATGGAGCTTCTATGACAATTGATACCTATATACATAAAACGAACTAGACTCAAACACCCACTAGAACTGTAGCGGGCTCACCATAAGCTGAGTAGTGAAGAAGATCTCTATCAAAGATCCATAGTTTGTCACGCCCCAAAATCGAGGAGCGCGACTCATGCATGATTTACCATAACATAATAAGATCTTGACTTTCATATTAAATACATTTGGCTCAATGGCCCATATTTTCTTTCTCGTGATGGTTACACAACTCTATAAATAAATGTATATACCGTGAACATAAATACATAACATAACTCAAATCTTTGATTACATGACCCATAGTGTACATAGAGCTTCTATGACAATGGATACCTATATACATAAAACGAACTAGACTCAAACACCCACTAGAACTGTAGCGGGCTCATCATAAGCTGAGTAGTAAAGAAGATATCTATCAAAGATCCATATCATCATGTAGAAGTATACCTGCATCCATTAAAAGATGCAGTACCCCCGGCAAAAGGGACGTGAGTACATGTGGAATAGTACTCGTACGTAAGGCAGTCAAAACAACATATGAAATACGGTGAATCAAACAAGAGGCATTTAGTACATCAAGAAACTACAAAACATCCCATAGGATCACATTTCAAGTCTTATTATATTTGCATCATTCTAAACTTCTTTTAGGATCAACTGAGCCATATAAACTGTACGTGGAATACATATTAAATGTAACTGTAACAACATGTACAAACAAGGCCAATGAAAGTGGCACCTTCCTCTCTTATTTTACATATATATATTTCATAGACCGTTCTTAGTATTCACATATCATTTTATTCACCTATGCGTCTCATAGACCATTCACAGTGTTCGCTTACACAATACAAATACACATATTCAAGGGCTTGGAAATACGACATGAATATGATGAATCATAGCAACAACAAATGGGCTTAGATAGCCATTAACATCAAGTAAATTTATTTAGAGCTTCCATTAACATTTATAGATATTCAGTCGGGGATAATCTATAACCACCTTCACACAAAGCAGCCCTGCCGCCTTACCCAACATAAGCGGGTAGAGGTGTATCACGATACCACAATCTCTACACAAAGCGGCCATACCGCATTACCCCAATATATGCGGGTGGAGGTGTATCACAATACCACAATCCCAACACAAAGCGGCTCTACCGCCTCACCCTAATATATGCGGGTGGAGGTGTATCACAATACCACAATCCCAACACAAAGCGGCCTTACCGCCTCACCCCAATATATGCGGGTGGAAGTGTATCACAATACCACAATCCCAACACAAAGAGGACCTACCGCCTCACCCCTAATATATGCGGGTGGAGGTGTATCACAATACCACAATACCAACACAAAGCGGCCCTACCGCCTCACCCCAATATATGCGGGTGGAAGTTTATCACAATAACAGAATCCCAACACAAAGCGGCCCTACCACCTCACCCCAATATATGCGGGTGGAGGTGTATCGGGTGGAGGTGTTTCACAATACCACAATCCCAACACAAAGCGGCCCTACAACCTCACCCTAATGTATGCGGGTGGAAGTGTATCACAATACCACAATCCCAACACAAAGCTGCCCTACCGCCTCACCCCAATATATGCGGGTGGAGGTGTATCACAATACAACAATCCCAACACAAAGCGACCCTATAGCCTCACCCTAATGTATGTGGGTAAAAGTGTATCACAATACCACAATCCCAACACAAAGCAGCCCTACCACCTCACCCCAATATATGTGGGTGGAGGTGTATCACAATACCATAATCCCAACATAAAGCAGCCCTACCGCCTTACCCCAATGTATGCGGGTGGAGGTATATCACAATACCACAATCCCAACACAAAGCCACCCTACCGCCTCACCCTAATATATGCGTGTGGAGGTGTAATCCCAATCACAATACCATATATAAACTCAAAGCGACATAGTTTGTCATTACGGTTAAGGTCGTAATTACTCATATCATTGGAATACTTCATGTTCATGCTCATCATGGAGAAACACAACTCATTACATTAGCACATGTATGGTAAATCAATTAGTCGATTTCAATGGCACATGGGCCCAATTCCTTTTCTTAAGGTTCATCATCATTTAACAAAGGACATCTCCCTTCCATCTCATTATTCACTCCCTTGACCTCTTGAGGTCATTATCTAGCTTCATGAATTTTGGGGACTTAACAATCGAAGTCATTTACATACATTATTTCAGAAGCATACAACAATAGTTGAAACCATTGGGACATACAACACTTCATAATTCTCACTTAGGCAACGACCACATTTCATGTTCATACTATCACTTACATGTACTTGCCACGGGTGATCATACAACATTAAGAACATTTAGGAACATCATAGTCTTTACTCACAAGAACGTAGGGGCTTATAACACATTGGAAACAAAAGTACAAATACATTCATCTCATAACCTTTCACACCATATATCACTTCATTAGTACTTTCAACTACGTACAACATCATTATTTCATTAGCTCCCTTGTCTATGCATATTATTCTTCATTCATGGCACTATGTCCGCATATCATATTCTACACTTTCATTCTTTACTTTCAAGGATTATCATCATAAACATCATCATATATAATACTCTTGAAATACCTTTCCCCAAAAAGGCAGATACACAATTTCAACTCATGAATACGTAAGAACTCAAAACATATTGGAAATACCCACCAAGCATAGCATTAGTTAGAACAACCACATTTGGACATGACTTGAGTAAATAAGCTTTTGGATAATTCTATTTTCGGAGTCAATTTGGAATAGTTGAATCAAGGCTCATTTCATAACATTTCACACATCATTTCACTTCGTTGGCGCTATTGGCCATAAGTATAACTTTCATTCTCGGCACAGTGTTCACACTTTATATCCCCCACTCACTACTTCACAATTTATATCCTCAACTCACTACTTCACACTTTATATCCCCAACTCACTACTTTCACTTTCAAGCATCTATATAGATTACCGACAACAAGGAATCCCTAATCATGACTTTTAGTACACCTATGAGCAATTAAGAGTCTTATGCACATTGAGACTTCTTACACAATTTGGCATAATAGCCTTCACTTGAAACACTACTTGGAGTCATAACATTTTTACACCCAACTCATGCTTTGAACACATTTTGAACATATACCTTTCAACACAAAGCGTATTCGGATTTGTTGATTTATAAAGAATAACTCGGGACTTACAAGAACATCATGGAATTCAATTCTAGGAAAGAAGTTTAGCCAACATACATGGAATTCACCCCTTAATAATACTACAACGTTCCACCATACTAAACAACTTCAATCTACAACAATGCAACACAATTGCACCAAAATTAGCAAGATTTCTATACTTTAAGTCATTTAGACTTTTTATCAAATACTAGATGTGCAAATTTGACTACAAGGTTCTTTTGCAATGTTTCCTTCACTCCTGAGCCCAATCTTTACTTATTTTAGCTCAACAATCTTCCCAAAAACCTTATTGGTACAAGCATGTATTATTAATACTCTTACATCCAAAAATCATACTCCCAATCACCCATCTTTTACCCCCAAACTCAAAATTGAAGACTAGGGGTTTGACTCTTACCTCTTGAGTGAAGATCTTGTGAGATTTCCTTGTTGGATTTCAGGTCTTGAACAAGATCTTGATGAACAAAACACTTCATCTACTTCCTCTCTCTAGAACACTCTCACTTCTCTCTAAAACATCAGGTTTTTGCTTAAGAAATGACTTAACCCCTCTCTCTACCCGGCCTTGGGGTTATTTAATGGGTTACTACATGCACGACCGCGCACCTGGGCAAGTGGCCGCGCATCTGGCCGCGCACTTGAGGCAGAAACTCTCAAATATGCGCGGCCGCGCATCTAGGCACGCATATGACACAGGTCCAGTAAAATGGCCATAACTTTCTGTATACATATCCAAATGACATACGGTTTGATGCGTTGGAAATTAGACTCAAAGGGCTTTAATTTGATAGGTTATACACCATATAACTCTTCATATGTTGAGAGTTATACTCGTTTTCAATTACGTCTTGTGCGAACTCACTTGAAACTTTATCCCATCATATAATTTTCAAATTGACCTAGCCTTAGGGCTCTTCTTAGACAATAAATCATTCTTAATGCACCTCATACATATATTATCATGATCAATTGATATCATTCATATAATAGTCCTTGTCTACACATAAAATAATACAATTAGCGCACATCAACTTTCTTAATAGCGCTTAAGTACTTTGAAATTTTCTGGTGTGTTACACCTGTCCCGACCTTTATGACGTTTATGTACTCTTAGAGGCTTGTAGACAGATGTTATGTATATGGAGTGTACGGCCTTGTCGGCCTATGTTTTGAGTTTACAAATGATCATGTTAGCCTTATAGCCCGTATGTCACATGTATAAGTTTCTATATTATGTTGGATCATCCTATGTCTTGTATTCCATTATGTTTTATTCTGGTTATGTAACACCCCGGAAAATTTTGTATTTCAGTGTAAAGCCCCATAAATTTAGCAAGTAAATTCAAGGTTTCGTGGTGCCGGAGTAGGCTTACGTGTTTGAGGATGGTATAAAATCTTCGCGGCGAGCTTGCGAGCCGTGGTTTGGACTTTTTGGGTTGAACAATGTACCGAAAAGTAAAAGAAAAATTATTGGTGAAAAAACGCATTTCTGCGGTCCATTATGCGACCGCAGAACCACTCTGCGGGCCGCATAATGGCCGCAGAAGTGAGTAGGATAAGGGCCAGTCTGGGGGCAATTATGCGGCCGACTATGCGACCGCATAACTTCTATGCGGTGCTTTATGCGATCGCATAACATTGACATATTTTTGATCATTTTGGTCTGTAATTATGCGACCGATATGCAGTCCACATATCTATTATGCGGTCGCAAATGCAACCGCAGAACCTGTTCCGGAGCTCTATTTTTGGGTTCTTACAACCCGACCCTACTTCGTTAAATACACGCAAAGGGTAATTTTTGAGCAAAAGTTCTGATGTTTTAGAGAGAAGGGAGAGTGTTTTAGAGAGAGAGGAAACCCTAGGCTAATTATTCATCAAGTCTTGCTCAAATCTTGGAAGATTAACAAGGAAAACCCACAAGTTCTTCATCTAAGAGGTAAGGTTCCATACCCTAGTTTTCAATTTCGAATTTGGGTAGAAGATGGTTGATTAGGAGTATAATTAATTGGTATGAGATTATTATTTATACATGCATGTACCAATAAGAATTGTGGAAAGATTGTTGAGCTGACATAAGTAAGGATTGGGTTGTGGAGTGAAGGAAATCTTGTAGAAGAACCTTGTGGTTAAATTTGCACACCTAGTGTTTGATAAAATGCTCAAATGAGCTGAGACCATGAATATCTTCCTAATTATGGTTAAATTTTGTTATGTCTCAAAATAGATCTGGATTGCTAAGAATTCCAGATCATTCTAGAGTTAAGGAAGCTCGATTGAGGTATGTTGGCTAAACTTTCTCTCTTGGAATTGAATTCCATAATGTTTCCGTAAGTTTTAAAGTATGGGTTGCGTATTAAAAGATTATGGCTTTGAGTCATGTTTCAATGAAAGATAGTATGCCAAATTATGTGAGAAAATCTCAATATTCTTAAGACTCTTAATTGCTCATATGTGTTCCTAAAGTCTTGATTTAGAAATGTCTTATTGTTGATAATCTATAAAGATGGTTGAAAGTGAAATAAGTTAATTGGGGATATAGAGTGTGGCCAACGTGCCAAGAATTTAAGTTATGATTGTGTCTAGTAGTGCAAATGATTTGAGAAGATGTGATAAAGAATATGAAATGAGCCTCGACTCAATTGTTTAAAAATGACTTCGAAGATAGAATTACTTAAAAGCTTTTGTACTCAATTCATGCCCATTAGTGGTTGCTTTAACTAATGCTTTACTTTATAAATATATCTAGTGTGATTCGAGTTCTATATACTCATGTGTTGAACTGGTACATTGTCATTGCTAGGGAAGAGCATTGTAAGAATAAACGGTGTATTGATTGTTTATGATTTTCATGTGTGTTTCTATTATTGGATGGTATGCCTCATTCTTTGGGAAGAAACCATTTGTGTTTGAAGTTTCCATTTCAAATGGATTTGAAGTATATGATTTCTAAAATATCCTATATGTTGATACCTGATGGTGATCTTTGAAATTGAAAGAGGTGGAAGTGTGGAATATGAAATACGCCCATCGTGCCAGGAATAAAGAATCTTGTGAATGGCCTAATGAGCCAAGGAAATATTGTCGTTGTGAATGACTGGGAATACTAATGAGAATTTATACAATGTAAAAGATGTTGAGGTGAGTACAATTGTATTTATGATATTTCTGTTTGCAAATCAAATCAAAAATGTTTTTGGGAGCATCATTAACAAAATCGAGGAAGGGTGGATCATAAGGCCTACTCCTGAAACTACACATGCCGGTGTAGGGGTGGATTGTGATTATTCTCCTTAGTTTGGGATGAAATTGGAACCTTTGGGAAATTGTGATATTATTCCCCTTAATTTGGATGAAACTGAAACCTTTGTGGATTGGAAAAGTCAACCCGCATGGCATATGTGGGAAGGCGGCCTAGCTGATCGGGTGGAGATCAGACGCCATATTGCGCATATGGTGGTACTACTCTTGGTAACAACTTTCTTTCGCATCATATGTCAAACCACATTGTTCGTGGGGAGATGGACTAGCCGATCGGGTGTGATCGGACTCCGTGCTAACAAAGACGGTGGTATATCGGTGCTAATGATCTCCCAACCAAAATTGTATATGAAGTTCGTATTTTGAAAATTATTATGTTTTAACTGAACATTTGGATATTGTTGATTATGACTTGCTGTTTCTATGTGTTTCCTTTTCTTATATGGGCATTCTATTTTGAAAGAGGACTTTTAGCTATGCATACTAGTGCTATTCGACAGTACTAACGTCCCTTTTGCTGGGGGCGCTGCATCTTTAATGGATGCAGGTGGTTCTACAGCAGGCAATATTGATCAGTGATAGCAGCGCACTCTTTTCAGCTGATTTGGTGAGCCCCACTTCATTTCGGGGTCATGTGTCTTTTGTTTCTCATGTACTGTGTTTTGAGGTATAGCCGGGGCCTTGTTGCCGGCATTTTCATATTACTCTTCTATTGTATTTAGAGGCTCTGTAGACAGGTTGTGGGTTGTGGTTGATGTTGGGAACTGAACTAGATATGTTGGTATTTGGAAATCATATTTTTTATTAATTCTATAAACTCGTAATATTTTAGAAACTATGAAGGAAGCTGCTAATGGGAATGAAAAAGGAAGTTATTAATAAAATCTTTTTCAGTGAATGATTAATGGAGTACATCTCCTCTTTATTCATGGATGAGTTTGGGTAGAAGGAAATCTAATAGGCTTGCTCGGTCGGGTTCAGCTTGAAGATCTATTATAATACTTGCACCTCTGGTGCATACACAATATGGTGAGAGCTTCATACTGACTTCTTATAAGGCTGGTACTTTTCTGACCGGCTTTATCGTAGAGCCATTATATGGCTACTGTACTATCTCTTTTGTACCTCTGATATTAAGAGTGATTCTGCAATGTCCTCAATCACAATTTCTATAATTTTCTGGGTCTAGTAATCAGACTCCTGACTTACTTTGTTAATGTAACTCTTTAGTTTCCTCTTCCTTCTGATCAGCCTTTATGTAGGCGCAAGCTATCTTCCGATCTGCGGCTCATGGTATTACTTTAGCCTTTCGTGGACGCTATGGAAAACCATGATATAATCTTCTAATTACTCAATTCTTTGTCTATGAACTGGACCCAATTCCTTCTTTTACGACAAAGTTCTTCGTTTGGTATTTTGTCGAACTTATGACTATTGCTATATTTCGTTTCATAGCCTTGGTTATCTATGCTTATGGCTTTACTACATCTAGGTAAGTTATACTATACCATAACACTTACTTCGGTTTATTACTACCTAGGTCTGCTACCCAACTCCAGGTTACTCTCTCGCTGTTTATCCTATATGTATAAATCTAAATCCTTTAGTTCTTCCTCATTACTGTTCATCTTAAGAATGACGGCCTAATCTCATCTCATACTTTGTAACTTTTATCCATCCATTGTTGATTTACCTTAATGTTAATCCATAATCTACCACTGATAACTTGAAACTTCTTACATAATACATTGTCACTAAGGCTCACGTCTCATCGGGGAACATTTGAAGTGATTTGCCTGATCCACCCAAGGACGATACTATACTTCAATAACTGTATTTCATAGCATCCCAATGTGATTTTATAGGGGTATTCTAATCCCGTGAAATTCATGAAATCCCTTTTCTTTAGATCATTACTCAATCAAATGCCTAAACATCATCCTCTTATCTATCACAATTACACCCTTATTTTACTACCAGGGCAGAATTCCATATCTTCTAACTACTACTAGTCTTAGACTCCTTTGCATTCATTAAGGCTATACTGAGCTTTCTATAACTTACGAAAACTATCAACTCTCTTGTTTTGATGGGCTTAATCTCGAGGCCTTACCTATTCTCGTCACCTTCTCACTCACCTTTTCATATCCTTACTCTTATCTACCTAAAACCTTGTTGCTCTATCATACTTTAGCTTGCGACCTACACATATCTATTTGTACTACTCGCAATCTTCCTTTAAATTGCTAGCACCATAGATTTCCTTTCGTGCCTTCTCATGTCACGCCCCAAAACCGAGGAGCGCCGAACCCGACCGAGCAAGCCTGTTAAATTTCATTCTACCCAAACTCATCCACGAATGGAGATGATGCATATTTTCCTTAATTAGAAAAAATGTGTTCATGCCAACAATACCAATTTATTTCCAATAGTTTCATCCTTTTTAAAGTCTCAAATGGACAATTAATACAACCACAACATAATATATTTTGTCTTTCCCAGTACCAATACACAACCCACACTATGTCTACGGAGCCTCTATAGATGAGGAAGAGTGCAATGATCATGCCGGCAACAAGGCCCCGGCTATACCTCAAACCGAATACACAAAGTACAAAAGATGCATGACCTAGGAATGAAGTGGGGCTCACCAAGTCAGCTGGGAAGAAGGTGCACCGCTATCACTGATCAGTATCTCCTGCTGTGGAACCACCTGCATCAATTGAAAGATGTAGCGCCCCCGGCAAAATGGACGTTAGTACCGTCAAATAGCACTAGTATGTATAACTAAACACCCTCTCAATAGAATGACAAATAATACAAACAAGATTATCATAATATCAATGAAAGCCTTAATCAACATCAAACCTCAATCTAGGATCAAGACAGTGTTCAAATTAATTTTCATATCTCACATTGGGAGATTTTTAGTATCGATATACCATTGTCCACAATACCATTACCACCGTATTCTCAGTACGGAGTCCTATCACGACCCGATCGGCTAGGCTATCTCATTAGAGACATCAACTATAATTACTCTCAATATCAATACCACCGTCTTTAACACGGAGTCCGATCACGACCCGATCGGCTAGGCTATCTCCTTAGAGAATCAACCATAATTAGTATCAATACCAATACCACTGTAAATTTAGCACGGAGTCCGATCACGACCCGATCGGCTAGGCTGTCTTATTTGAAGACATCAACCAAAATCCCAATTTCAATTACAATTTCCAACACAATCACCACCATGTGTGTGGTATGGTGTCCGATCATGACCGATCAGCTAGGTTGTCTTATTCGAGACATCAACCTTTTTATATCAATCATCGCATTTCATACTTCTTTTACATCTTTTCATCTCATTAGCACTAGTGGCCAAAATTATATAAATCATTCTTGGCACGTTGGCTGTATTTAGTATTTCATGCTCACCTTTTCAATTTCAAATATCATCATCATCATCAACAACAAATAAAATTCAAATCAAGGTGTATAGTACACATGTGAAAATTTAGAGTCTAAGGCACATAGAGATATTCCCCAAAATTTGGCATAATAGCCTTCGTTTGAACTTGACTTGAAGTCAAAACATTATTAATGCACAACCCATATTTTAACACATCCTCAATTGATAACATAGCATGAATAAAGCGTTTGAGATACTTGTCGAGTATATATCTTTCAACCCAATCTTACTCGGAATAGCCAATTTTATAATGAACTACTCGGGACTTACATAATTCACATGAATATCATGGGATCCAATTCTAAGAGAAGAGTTTAGCCAACATACCTCAATTGAGCTTCCTTAAACTCTAAAATGTTTCAAAATTCTTAGCAACTTCAATCTATTTTAGAAATATAATAAATTAAATTAAAATTAGGAAGATGATCATGGTTCAAACTCATTTGAGCATTTTATCAAACACTAAGTGTGCACAAGGTTTCAAGGTCCTTTTATGGAGGATTCTATCATCCCACAACCCAATCTTTACCATGCTTAGTTCAATAATCTTCCTATACCCCTTGATATCACATGCATGTAAAATAATCAACTCTCATGCCCAAAAATTATCTTGCTAATTATCCATTTTCAGATGATTTTGAAATTAGGGTTTAGGGTGTAGAATCTTACCTCTAGGATGAAGACCTAGTGCGCTTGCCTTCTTAATCTTCCAAAAATTGAGCAAGAATTGAAGAACAATTATTGAAGAACACCTTCTCACTCTAGGGAACTCTCTCTCACTCTAAAATGTCAGATTATATCTCAAAAATGGCCCAAAACATGTTTTTAACGAAATAGAGTCGGGTTTTAAAAACCCAAAAATGAAGCTCCGGAATAGGTTCTGCGGTCGCATATGCGACCGCATAATGGATATGCAGACCGCATATCGGTCGCATAATTGCTGACAAAAAATGATCAAAAATCTGTCTGTGTATGCGGTCACTATGCAGTCCTCATAACTATTATGCGGTCGCATAATACACCGCATAACAGTTATGCGGTCGCATAGTCGACCGCATAGCTGCTTCCAGAATGACCTTCTCCTGCTCACTTTTGTGGCCATTATGCGGCCCGCAGAGTGATTACGCGGTCGCATAATGGACCGCATAAACGTGCTTTTCTGCCAAATTTTTTCCTTTATATTCCGGTGCATTGTTCAACCCAAAAAGTTCTAGCCACGGCGAGCAAGCTTGCCGCGAAGAATTTCTACAATCCTCAAACACGTAAGCCTAGTCCAGCACCATGAAACATTATTTTCTTTGCAAAATTTTCCGGGCTTTACACTTAAGTACTTCGAAATTTTTTGGGGTGTTACATCTCAGTTGTCTTTAAATGTAAGCAATGACTTTTCCTAGTCGTTCTTCTACTTGTTGCATGAATACTTGACTTATCAGTGCCCACACATATTGGAATTCCATGCAACCCATATGATCTTGAATATCACCTTTTGATTTTTTTTCTTCCCGTTTATTAGCCACTATAGGTGCCACTTTCTTATGGAGTGCATACAATCTTGTTGTGAGACTGTTGTTACAAGACAATTTCTTCTTTATGTCACTATGCTTAAGTTGAAAGCCTTTTCCTTATTTCCTCAGCTAGTCTTTCTTTGTATTACTTAAGGAGACCTTCTGGCTCTTGTAAAGTTGCAAATTTATTATATTGTATACCCGAAGGAATTGGCGATGTTCTTACTCGCCTATAAATATCCTTAGTTACATACCTCCGTTCCCTTATGCTCGTAGGGTTACGTCTGAACTCAAATTTTAATTGTCTCCTTAGTGGCACTCTCTCTAATATTCGTAACACTTATACGGTACCTTTAATTACCCCAACTCCTATCTGAAAATTTTTCAACGATTGCGATCTCGTATAAAAGAGACTGAATTCCCTATGATGGGGCACTATGTTTATCTTGCATGATCTGCTGATTTGTCAATGACCTCTTGTCTAGCCATAACTAGACTCTTCCTGAATCAATTGCTAACTACTCGTTGGTCCATTCTCATATCTATATTCCACGTAATCTCTCTTGGGTTATATCTTTTTTCTTAACTTACCTCTCGTACTGGCTCCTTATTAATCAATAACATATCGGGGGAACCCTTACTACCTCTCTCCGGTGTCGTGCTTGCATAATGTTCTGGAATCGTAGCATGTCTGTAGGATTTGAATAAGTGCCATCTCGCTCCTTTCGCCTTTTTACCGCATTCTTACTTTACTATTCCATAGTTACCTCTTCATCTTTGGCATTTTTTTTTCTTTTCACATCTTCACTGACATCTTACTTGCCTTGCGGTAACCCTTCTATTCCAGAGATAATTGAATTTCTTACGCACAAGGGTGACATTGTGTAACTGGTACACTTAGTCCCTTAAGCTTAAATTCTCACGATGTTGACTATTCTGCTCACCATGCTTGCTTTAGGGAAGCAGCATCTTCCTGAATAACCTTTAAAGGTTATTATTTTGTTGTCGATTCTATTATTGTCGGAATGCGATCTCTGAAATTCTCACGATGTCGACTATTATCAAATCCTTCGGTCCCTAATTCATGTTTAGTTCATCTTGTTCACTAGCCCATACTGATTTTATTACTCTAGGGGTCTAACATTTCCTTTTAGTAATCACGTTGGAGTCACCAACTCATTTCTCGAAATAGGTATGGCTTTATAGCTTATACAGTTTTATTGTCTCAAGGCTTGTTACAGAGTATTTCCTTCACTTGACTATAAATTCTGTCATTCTATCATATTTTAATTTACCGTTATCATCCATTTATCACTTCTTACTCATAATGCTTCATTTACTCTCTTCTTATTCTCCGACTAATATTTCTGTCTATCACTTTATTCTGAAACTTCAACAAAACGTTCTTTCATATTTAGCTCCCCTTGCTTCATCTCATTGGCTCTTTGGGACGCCTAACATTCTCCCATTTTTTTAGTGCTGAAGTCATACTAAGGTAATTATTTATCCCTTCTAGAATCCCACTACCTATTTTCTAAAATTTCTGAATATTCTAATATTCATATTTGACTGTACTATTCTAGAGTTCACTATCTGGGTGACTCACAAGGAGATCTATTACCACATTTGCACTATCTTCGGAAATGTTAGCTAATGATAACAATTCATCCACCATTTTCGGTGACTCTAACCCCAGTTGAATCCTGATATCCCATTCTTCTCTTAAACTATATTTGTTAGCTCCCATAGAGCATAACTGAGATGGGTGTGGCCAATTGTATATAACTCTGTTATTGTTGAAAGTAACTCAGAATTCTTGTATTTATTTGTCTGAATTGTAAATACTTATAATCTTCACTAACTGGGTATCTCGTACCCTTATTCACCTTATTCTACCTTCTGATTCTCTTATTGCTTTTTACCATATGGGTGGATAGATATTCTTGCCTTAGGGCTCCTCATCAAGATGTTTACACATCTTAGTACACACATGATCTGTTGAAGACCTCACATTTACTCATCATAAATGATAACGACTAGGTCGAGAATCCAAACTAGAGTAAGAGTTTGAAAAGTAAATGCGGAAGCAATAACAATAAGGAATTGAACAACTATAACTAAGGGGCAGAAAATAAAGGATATAGGAAAATTCAAGGAAAGAATTCCAAGAAAACAAGTTCTATAGCCTTGACAAGATCAAAGCAACAACGTCTTGATTTATTAAAGAAATCAAACGTCTTTACTTAAAAGTAAATCAAAATAATAGATTTGGATCTTGACCGCTTTACGAGTAACTTGAGACAATAATTAATAACTAGTATTAATCGCCTTCTAAGAATACGACAAAGGAATCAAAGATATCACAATAGAGAAGTAATCTTACCACCTTGAACTATGAATTAGTAAAGGTTGAAAGATAAATCTCAAAGCACAAGTAACAAAGATTCAAAAGAACTCTCAAAGTATGATATACTTAATTAATAAAGAAGTCTCAATGAATGAGAAGAACTACTTATTTATAGGAGTACTAAGGCATAAAAAGTCATTACAATTAGGTAGGGTGGTTGCTAAGGAGTAACAAAAGTCATCAAATTAGGTAGGGGCTGCTAAGGGGTAACAAAGTCATAAAAATTAGGTAGGAAGGTTGCTAAGAAATAAGAAAAGTCACAAAATTAGGTAGGGGTGGCCAAATCCCTTTGGGGCAGATTTGGCCTTAAAACTACTAGTTTGGGCCATTGGTTTGGACTCAAATTGGGCTCCATTTCAAACACCCCCATTTGGAACTCTTTTAAGCTCATTTTGGGCTCTTCTGGGTGCCCTTTTGCTAGATTTCAAGGGCCGAGTTCGGGACCCAATCTTCCTCCTCTTGGACTTCAATTTGGGCTACCAAATAATTATAAAACTTGTATAATTTATCTCCTTTTGTCTTGAGCTCGTCCTCCACAATTAAAAGCTTTTTTATTTGCACTTGAAGTCTAATGGCCTTGTTTTGCAACTCTTTTGCTTGACATATTGTTAAAGGCCATTTTTGAGATTCCAAAGCTTCATCCTTGTCCTTGAATAGAGTTGAGCTTCCTAGGATGCTATCATTCCCCTCTTCTTGAAGAAAATTCATCCTCGAATTTCGACCTTGGAAGAAAAAGAAAATACGCACTAGTAAATGTCATCCATTAATCTGAAAAAATAGTAGGAATAAAACAAAATAGTGACCATGTGTCCATTTAATCCAATTAATCCTAATAGGTGTAAATACACCCTTATAAAGTATATGGATATCATCATCCCAACAAAATTTATGCCTACCTAGATCAATACAATAAAAACCTCTCTTAGATGCACCATGCAATGGAACTTGTAATTCGATCTTGTCGGTAAGGTAGTCCATAGGTATACCTAACAAAGAAATTATAAAAGATTGACCACACATCCATTTAATATAAGTATCTCTACCACATGTATCAAAGAAGATACTTTCATGATATAGCCAACTATCTACAATTACAAATCTCATGGATTCCTCTACATGAAATAGTATTTGATCACAAGTGTTACAACAATCTTGCATATCATCTTTACTAGTAACAAAACTTTTACAAGCTCATAATGAACATGACTTGAAGAATGACTCCCCATCACACAACAAAAATCACATTCTAGCAATTTATCACATAAAAACTCATTAGCCACTTGAATAAGAGAAGAAGAAATATTTAACTCATTCACAAGCCTCTTCTCATAAATTTCATGCCTCTTTCCACCAAGTTGGAATACATAATCATCTATGTCATACACAATTTCAAAAGGAAGCAAATTACTCATGCACTTTAACTTAGATACTACAGTAAATGACTTGATGTGCATCAAAATATCATCATCTACAAAAATTATAAAGTCACCAACATAAGAAATAAGAGTATAATTTATTACCTCCAAAAATACCTTAGGTGTTCTAGAAAGGCTAAGAATGCAAATAAACCAATTATACATACCATATTTGGACTTATTTACCAATGGAACATCAACACCTTGTATTCTTTTATGCAATGGCTACAACTTAGCAATGCTTTTAGGCAACTCCATGTCATTACCCTGTAAATAAGAATTTCAATAACAAAGAATTTAACCAAGCTTTTATCTTCCACCATCCAACAAGAATAGATATCGCCAAATTCATGTTGGAATCCAATTGGATCTTTTGCCACCATCTCCTGCGCCTCACCACCCCTTTCAAAAGGTATTTCAATACGTGGCTACACAAAATCACAAGAACTAAAACAAGAAAGAGTTAATGGGTTAGGAAGTAAAAAAACTTTTTTCTTGCTTACATTCTCTATGGCTTTTATCATAATACTAACGTTTTCCTCACCCTTAGCCTCCTTTCTCTCACTAAAGAGTTTTTCTTTGCTTTCACTCAATCCCTCTTGCTTTTCTCTCTCTACCTCACAGACTTTGTTTATCTCATTACCTTCTCTCTTTTCTTTTTTTTCAATATCACTCTTTACCTCACTTGACATCCCATTCTTTTCACTCAAGACAACCTCTCCTTTTTCCTCTCTTGGAAACATGCACTCCCTTACTCCTCTCATACTTTTCTCTCTCATATTTTTCCATATTCCCTTTATTAATCTTTCAATCTTCACAAATTTGTGAGGGAGTCAAAGGCCTAAGAATGAGTTTCTTCCCATTAATCTCAAAAGAGTATCTATTTTTTTTCAATACTATATGAAGCACTTCTATAGACATTCCATGACCTTCCCAACAAGATATGAAAACTATTCATCAGAATGACATCACACCAAATTACATTCGCATAACTTCCAATAGAGAATGGCAAGAACCCTCTTTTATCTACCTTTACTCCTTTCAACATGTAGAGTTCAATATGTTCAACACAAGGCAAGTTCAATTTCTCAACCATATAAGTGCTAATTAAGTTATAGCCAAATGCTTTGTCAATTCTAAGGGCATAAATTGCAGACATCACTTTGGCTCTGTTTTGAAAAATAACTTTACCATTGTCTTCCTTCCATTCGATATACTGTAAGTTTGACTTTTCAAGTTGTTGAGTCATAGCTCTCCTCCTTCCACTGTAATTACCTATTTGAGACATCTTGACATAGATTAAGGGAAATATGTATCTCTCAAATTTGGCTTTTTCCCTATAATGTTCTCACCTCTCTTTGCCTTTTTTTTTCCTCTCGAAATAACCTTTGAACAAAATACTTTGTAGATTTATAGTTAAACCCAACTCGTATGAAGTTCTTAGTAGTAAAATTCAGATTTTTGTGGAACAAATGAAAGAAGAACCAAATCCTAGAAATATTAGGCTCGGTTGAAACAAGGCACGAATAAATAGGAAAGAATTATATATTTAGATTAGAAAGAGTAAGAAAAATTGAATTTTTGTCTTATCTTTGAAATCTAGGATCCCCTCTTCTTGTTTCCTTTGATAGTTTTTGGAGATAAATTAGATACAAAAGATAGTTCCTGGAGAGCAATCAATTTTTTTTTAAACTAATTTTTGTTTTCTTTTAAACAATTTTTTTTTTTGCTCTTAGTATTCAAGAAATCCCCAGAATTATCAAGAACTAAACCTTGATAGAGAACCTCTCTGATACCACTTGATAACGACTAGCTCGGGAATCCAAACTAGAGTAGGAGTTTGAAAAGTAAATGCGGAAGCAATAACAATAAAGAATTGAACAACTAGAACTAAGGGGCAGAAAATAAAGGATGTGGGAAAATTCAAGGAAATAATTCCAAGAACTTCCAAGAACGCAAGTTCTATAGCCTTGACAAGATCAAAGCAACAACGTCTTGATTTATTGAAGAAATCAAACGCCTTTACTTAAAAGCAAATCAAAACAATAGATTCGGATCTTGACCACTTTACGAGTAACTTGAGACAACAATTAATAACTAGTATTAATCGCCTTCTAAGAATACGACAAAGGAATCAAAGATATCACAATAGAGAAGTAATCTTACTACCTTGAACTATGAACTAGTAAAGGTTAAAAGATAAATCTCAAAGCACAAGTTTAATTGACTAGTATGCAAACTCCAAAGAGAAGGAAATCACTAATACAAACTAGATAAAGCTTAAGTGAAAACCTCCACGAACAATGCGGTGGCTCATATTAGCAACAGAATCAACCTGAACGAATTCTTCAGCCACTAGCCATATCGTCCGCAATTGTATCTGCATAGAGATGCAGGTAATGGGTGAGTTATACGTAAATATAACACAGTAAGATTCTCGACCCGCCAATATGAGTATCTCTTGAACAAGTGTTAGAAAATACAAACACACTGTATAAGAACGATATAATAAATATGATAATTATACAATAACTCGATATATATATGTATCAACAAAGTTAATAAGAATTAACCAACAAGAACAAACATATCTCAACTCACTACACACTAAGGACTTGTTATGACTGCAATAAAAGAAATTAACCAACACCACTATAAGTCCACAGCAGCACCACAAGGCCACAAATATGTAACAGAGCATACACAATGCTCATTGAAGCATACACAATGCCCAAAATATATCAAGAAGCATACACAATGCTCCGTTGTGGCTCACAGTCGTATCAATTCTAATATCATGGCTCACAGCCGTATCAAATCTAATATCATGGCTCACAGCCATATCAAATCCAACATTATGGATCACAACCGTATCAAATCCAACATCATGGCTTGCAGCCGTATCAAACCATCAAACAACTTATAAATTACTTTTCGTATTTTTTTATAAAATAATATATTTGCGGCTAGTGAAAGACCACCGAATCTGCCAAGCGCACCCTTGTCCCAACACATGGACCAGACCGACAAAACGTATTTTCAAAATGGATTTTGGAAAAGCAATCATCAAAGCTTAAAGTCTCAGTTAACTCGCTAACAACAAGTCCTCCAACATTGCTGCATCCAGAACACTAACCAAGTAGCCTCCAATAGCTTCAATGTTAGTTGTGTAATTTCACCTTAATAGCCTGAACTATTGAACCATGGCCTTCACTGCAACAGTCACCGAACACCTCCAAGACCCTTAATGAATCTTCTTTCTTTTTGAATGAATGAAACCCCAATGTATTAAACTTTATGTGACCCATCATCTCTAAGTACATTATTACAAGAATAATATATCATCTAATTTAATATTCCATCAACCTTTTGGTAAGAAAATTGCAGCATATGTTGTTGTATAGGGTGAAATATGATATGACATGTGGTCATCTAAAGGAAAGACACGTGGAACCCAAGACGGAGATGGCCGAAGACCGAACGCAGCCATTCCACTTATCACCGGAAGGGATAACATTCATAAAGGTGTATTAAATACTCTGCGTTCGGTAGAATTTAATAAGGAATATTCTGCAACATTAAGAGCGACGGCCCGTTACAGAGAGTTTGGCATATATGTTCACCGTTACATCTTTATCAATGACCCTCATAATTGACATTAAATGTCACGCCCCAAACCTAGGGAGGCATGGCTGGCACCCAGTGCCGTACTGGCCCGAGAGAACTAATTTGTAACTCATGATCGCACGATGAAAACTAGAACATACGTAGGTTGAGTTGACTGTACTCATTCCTTCAATAACTATCATGGGCCAACATGGCCACAACTCATAATGTATCAATGAACCTACGTGGGCAAACATTGTAAGTGGGCAAACATTGTATCAATGAACCATTGTCCTTAAAACATGAATACATATGGGCCGTTAGGGCCTCTTACATATTGTACATTATGAACCTCTGTGTGTGTCTACAAAGCCTCTAAGATTATTCCACATCAAAACATGGTGGGGACAGGTACACGACATACCCATAAGTCTATAGCAAAACTCTGACACGATAACTTAGAGACTCGGCTACACTCTGAAAGAAGTGGAGTATTACCGATCCTTCGCTGAATGCTAACCTCATCTACTATGAGGGCTCGTCAAACTTATTATCTATACCTACAGGCATGAATGCAGTGTGCACAACAAAAGGATGTCAGTTCTGAGACCCATGAACAGAAGATATAATAATAAGACACATGGGAAATCAACAACATAGGCACTCCTAGTTCTTCCAAGAATAGAAGCATATGTGAAAGTTGTGCGTTTTCTCGTTTCGTTTGTATCGTATGGATCATGCCAAAAGGAAGAAGGGATAACCTTAACATACCTGGTCTTAACCCACTGGCTCAAGAGCTCAACTTGTATTCGTGTGTATGTATAGATATGCCACCTAGTACATATACCAAAGGGTCACCATTTGGCTTTACTAAGAACCCCATATGCTGCCACCTTGGGAGGTCCATTAGGCTTATCCACAATTTCATAATAAGCTTGTTAATTTTTCACTAAACCAATAATTCACATAATTAATTCTGGCACACAATTCACTTAAATACTAATATACTTCATATACCTTACTATCATGGTCATGTGATATAGCACTATTCCATAAATACGAGGTATTATAGCTAGGACCGTATTTCATTCCAAAATATCAAACTTCGGCGATACTCAATTTCTTCGATTCGTTTACACCCTGACCTTGATAACACTCACTTATTACTTGATATAAATATCATAAGCACTTATAACCTCAAAATAGTCTTGTCCTTGATCTTATGTCAATTATCTTACGACAAATCTAATGTTCAAAAGTACGGGATGTTAACTCTTAGATATTTACAAAAAAATTTGCCAAAGTCTCCTGTGTAAACTAAACTAAAACCCAACCTCTATATGAAGTCTGGACTATTCACAACCTTCTGCACTTGAGTATCTCATATCTTCTTCACCTTTACCTTACTTACCTTTCAAACTTACATTGTATCTTCTATCATTTTCATAATCTCCCTTCTACATTGGTAGAAATTACATCCAGGCCTTAAAGCTCTACTGTGATACTTGCATCTCTGGTGCATACAAAATCCGACGGAAGCTTCATACTGACTTCTTATGACTCAACTCTATGGCACGATCTAAAAACAAAAGAAGGGTAATATTTCCTAAATGCCCTATAGCCTCTCAATTATAAATGGGGAGGCATGGCTGGCACCCGGTGTCGTACTGGCCCGAGCGAACCACTCTGTAACTCATGATCGCACAACCAAAACTAGAACATACATAGGTTGAGTTAACTGAACTCATTCCTTCAATAACTATCATGGGTCAACATGGCCACAACTCATAATGTATAATTGTAAGTGGGCAAACGCAGTATCAATGAACCATCGTTCTTAAAACATGAATACATATGGGCCATCAGGGCCTCTTACATACTGTACATAATGAACATGTGTGTGTGTGTGTGTGTGTGTGTCTACAAAGCCTCTAAGATTATTCGACATCAAAACATGGTCGGGACAGGGACTCGGCCTACCCATAAGTCTATAGTAAAACTCTGACACGATGACTTATAGACTCGACTGCACTCCAAATGAAGTGGAGTCTTACCGATCCTTCACTGAATGCTAACCTCATCTTCTATGAGGGCTCATCCAACTGATTATCTGTACCTGCAGGCATGAATGCAGCATCCACAACAAAAGGACGGCAGTACATATAATGTACCGAGTATGTAAGGCATGTAAATCAGTGTATAAAGAACATGAAAGAAACATGGAATAAAGGACTAAACCTGTAAGTTTGGATAGCTCTATAAATCATGAAATATTTATAACGTCATGCATATGTGTATAATTGTCATATAATGCATAGGTCTATGCGTACATGACATCATCAAGCCTCTGAGGGCATCCCATTATATCATCTCAGCCTCTGTGGGCAAAATCATTAACGTATACCAACTGATCAGGTGGTGGTGCATATATAATGCCGTAACCATTTCTCATACCCCATATACATATAATATACACGTATATAACGCCATCTGGTCATGAGTGAATGCATATGTATAAATGAATGCAATGCATAATGAAGTAAGACAATAGGATCTCTCGAAATGTCATAAGATCGGTATGCCTTCGGATAAACTTTCTGAGACCCATGAATAGAAGATATAATAATAAGACACATGGGGAATCAACAACATATGCACTCATAGTGCTTCTAAGTATAGAGGCATTTATGAAAGTTACGCGTTTGCTCATTTCATTTGTATTATATGGATCATGCCAAAAGAAAGAAGGGATAACCTTAACATACCTGGTATTAACCCACTGGCTCAAGAGCTCAACTTGTATCGGCTAAAGGAAACCGACGTGAGTGTAATCATTATGTTCTTCGCATTCGCCTTAGTCGTAGGACTTAGTATCTTTTTGTTGAGAAGAAGTGTAATTTACCCTCTAGAAAAAGTTGCTGCCCATATTTTCCTAAAGAAAATCTTCTCCACTTTAAGAAGTTAAGAAAATGTATATAGTGTCTCTATGTATATATAACACTAATGTGCAGCACCTTCTATATATATATATATAGGAAGCCAACAAAGTAGTAAAATCTATCTTAAAATGGGCCTTTAACCACTTACACATGTTATTAATAGAATACCCAATTGATTAGTCATCCAATCCCATTTACACGTGTACATATATAGTACACCTATCTCTTATTATCATTTACACTTGTGTATGTATAGATATTCCACCTAGTACATAAGCCAAAGAGTCACCATTTGGTTTAATTAAGAACCCCATTTGCTGCCACGTTTGGAGGTCCATTAGGCTTATCCACAATTTCCTAATAATATTGTTAATTTCCCACAAAACCAATAATTCACATAATTAATTCTAGCACACAAATCACTTAAATACTAATATACTTCATATACCTTACTATCATGGTCATGTGATATAGCATTATTCCATAAATACGAGGTATTATAGCTTGTACCGGATTTTATTCCAAAATGCCAAACTTTGGCGATACTCAATTTCTTCGATTCATTTACCCCTGACCTTGATAACACTTACTTATCACTTGATATAAATATCATAAGTACTTAACCTCAAAAATAGTCTTGTCCCTGAACTTATGTCAATTATCTTATGACAAATCTAACATTCAAAAGTACGGGATGTAACATTAAAGGAGGGAACTATCCTAGGACCTCCTTCCCTAGACACAACTATAAACAGTGAGCCCAATTATCATTGTAGAGGACACGAATTTTCTGGCTAAACTTACACTACATTCTATACAAAGCTTAATACAATCTTACTTTTTCGCTTTTTGATCTCATCATTGCTGTGCCCGGAAACCTTATTCCCGGAACTGTCATCTCTGTTGTTTCATCTACAATTTAAGGCTAAGTATTGTGTATTTCTTCAATTATTGCATTATTTCATGATCAAATTAGTTCACTTGTCTAGAAACCACGTATAAATTCAACTGTACTGTTTTACCGGTAAATAGTTTGGCGCCTACCATGGGGCCTAGATAGTCGTGCAATTAACTTGATCCTTGCCTTTTTTACTAATGTGATTTGATTATTTTGTCATAGAAAAAATCACAAAAAATAGCAAATAACACTGTTAACAACACGCACAACCCTGTAATTCGAGGGGATCAGCCTTATTTCGAGGATTCAATCAGTGACATCCACAATGAGGGGAATGATGCCACGCTGGTGCATGATAGGCAGTACCCTTTATAGGTTTGGGAGACAATTGCCAATGATGCTGATGAGGAGCATGTCGTGGATGCGGTGAGGATCCTGCAAGAGCAACAAAAAATCATTCTAGACCATCTCACGCGGCAGGATAAGGTGATGACGGAGCTGAAGCAGGCACTATCGGGGGCTTTGAATAATGCCAATAGACGAGATCCAATTCCTCCCGGTGTTCCCGCAAATCAAACAACGCAGAGAGTCGACAACAACACTCCCAGAGGTGAAGTTGGCTCCGACGGGGCTGGGGGGAGCGGATCCGATCTCAACAATGAGAATGACCCGTTCAAGAATGAACTTTTACTATTTATTAGGGAAGAAAACGCCCGCATGGACCAAATCCCGGGCACGCCACCAGTATTGAAAAGCCCGGACTCAAAGAAGTATACTCAATTGTCGTACAAGCCGAGTACGCCACCAGAACCAATCACAAAGCGATTCAAAATGCCTGAAGTGCCAAAGTATGATGGGACTTCAAACCCATAGGAGCATATTACCACATACACAACAACGGTAAAAGGAAATGATTTAGGTCCTCGCGAAATTGAATCTGTGTTGCTAAAGAAATTCTAGGAAACTCTCACGAGGGGAGCTCTAACGTGGTATTCATTATTACCCAAGTATTCTATAGATTTCTTTGAGATGCTCATGGATTCTTTCATCAAGGCTCATGCTGGGGCCAGAAAGTACAAGACGGAAGGCCGACGTATTCAGGATCGCACAGGGAGACTCCGAATTATTACGAGAGTTCGTTACATGATTCTAGAAATAAATAATGTTGCTCCCGGTTGTCCCGGATGAATGGGCAGCTGAAGCATTCACCAAAAGATTGAATCCGAGAAGCTCAGACGCTTCCTGGAAGCTGAAGGAGAGCCTTCTTGATTTTCAAGCAACAACTTGGGTAGATGTCCACAACCGATACGAGTCAAAGATAAGGATCGAAGATGACCAGGTCGGTTATACATCATCCGCCAAAGGACGGGAGAAGAGTAGAGAAAAATTGAAGGATGACTACGACGCAGACAGACAGACTTCGAGGGGCCAATTTTTGCCTTACGAGCGGACCGAAGGCCGTGGCAGAAGCTTCCGAGAAGCAAACAAGTCCACCATTGACAGAGGGACCGATCGTGGTCAAAACAATAGATCACTTCAGGATAAAGAGACGTCGGGGTCTTGAGATCCTTCTTACCCCAAGTTATCATAATATAACTTCAACGTCAGTATAGTTGAGTTGGTGTCAGCCATCAGAAACATTAAAGAGGCACGATTCCCGAGGCCTATGAGGTTTGATTCCAGCTAGAGGGATATCAACTTATGGTGTGAATACCATGGGACGAACGGCCACCGAACATGGGACTGCCGACAACTCCAGGAAGAGGTAGCAACACTATTGAAGAATGGTCACCTCAGAGAATTCTTGAGTGACCGAGCTAAGAAAAATTATGGTCGCAACAGAGACAACGCCGAACCTTCGAAAGCAAGAGAAGAACCCCTACGCCAAATGATCAATATGATCTTCGGAGGGAATGAGATTAACGGGGTCACCTTTTCGGCAGCAAAAAAGATGAAAGTATCAATAACTCATAGTAAAGGACTCCGGGAATATTAAACGGATTGCTGTTACCAGACAACGATGCACTGGCAATTTCTTTAAATGCGTTAGATTTTAAGATTAAACATGTTTTAGTGGATCCAGGAAGTTCGGCTAATATCATACAATGGAGAGTATTGGAGCAAGCTAAACTCACCGGAAGCAGTATTCCGGCAACAATGCTCCTCACTGGATTCAACCTTGCAAGCGTGACGACCAGAGGAGAGATTTTGCTGCTCACGAACGCTGAAGGAGTAATGAAAACAACTCTCTTCGATGTAGTAGATGGTTACATGTGATATAATATCATCCTGGGAAGGCCATGGTTACACGAGATGAAAGTTGTACCCTCAACATATCACCAATTGCTGAAGTTTCCAACGCCCGTAGGAATCAAGCAGATAAGAGGTGATCAACCGGCAACAAGGGAGATGAGTGCAATTCTGGTTTCTAGTAGCAAAGGGAAGGAGCACACGGCATAGCAATTACAGGAACTGGTACCTACTCCCGAGCTAGAAGAATTTAGCCCGGGATCAGAGTCGTCAGAACATTATCAGGTGCCGAGATATTTCCAAATTCCATTAGAGACTGACGCAACGAAGTCCACGAAGGAGGAAATGGAGAAAGTTGCATTGTTCGAAGATTTCCTAGAAAGCAAATTCCATTAGGGGATAGGACTGCACCCGGAGCTCAGGTCTGGTTTTAGTGAATTCCTTAAATTTAATGCCGATTATTTTGCATGGTCGCACGAGGATATGATAGGTATATCGACGGAAGTAGTCGTGCACAAGCTGAGTTTGGATCCCAATGTACCTCCGGTAATACAAAAAAAATGCATTATTGCCGAGGCCAAGAATAAATTCGTCAAATTAGAGGTAACCCGCTTGCTTAATATCGGTTCGATCCGAGAGGTAAGATATCCGGACTAGGTAGCTAATGTAGTAGTAGTTCCTAAGAAGAACAATAAATTTCGCATGTGTGTAGACTATAAAGATCTTAATAAGGCGTGTCCGAAAGACTCTTTCCCACTACCAAATATTGATCAAATGATTGATGCCATGGCCGGGCACGAGTTAATGAGTTTCCTCGATGCTTATTCAGGGTACAACCAAATCAAGATAAACCCGAAAGATCAGGAAAAGACTTCGTTTATAATGATTATTGGTACATATTGTTACAATGTGATGCCCTTTCGGGTTGAAAAACGCCGGAGCCACTTATCAACGGCTCGTAAATAAGATGTTTGAAAAGCAAATAGGAAAAACTATGGAAGTTTATATAGACAATATGCTCGTTAAGTCTTTGAATGCAGGTGACCACCTTAAGTATTTGCAAGAAATATTCGACATCCTGAGGAAGCATAACATGAAACTTAATCCCGAGAAGTGTGCGTTCAGGGTTAGTTTTGGTAAGTTTCTAGGATTTTTTGTCTCACAAAGGGGAATTGAGGTAAACCCCGACAAAATCAAGGCCATAGAGGATATCCCGGATCAATTGTCGAATGTAAAGGAAGTAAAAGGCTCACAGGAAGATTAGCAACTTTGAGCAAGTTCATTTCCCGGTCGTCGGAAAAATGTCATCGCTTCTTCACACTGCTCCAAAAGAAAAATAATATTGAATGGACACCAGAGTGCCAGTAGGCTTTGAGGGACCTGAAGAAGTACTTATCAAACCCTCCATTGCTCTCAAAACCAAGAGAAGGTGAAATATTGCTAGTCTACCTTGCGGTTTCAAAAGTTGCGGTAAGTGCGATTTTAGTCCGGGAGGACGAAGGTACGTATTTTCCCAATTATTACGTTAGCAAAATTTTAACGGGAGTAGAAACTCACTACCCACATTTGAAAAAAACTAGCCTTAGCTCTCGTAGTCGCCGCTCGAAAGCTAAGGGCCTACTTGCAATGCCACCCGATAGCTGTGGTGACTACTTTACCTTTGCGGAACATCCTTCATAAGCCCGAGCTCTCAGGCAGATTGGCCAACTGGGCCATCAAAATTAGTGAGTTCGACATAAAATATAAACCAAGGACTGCAATTAAGTCGCAAGTCTTGGCTTACTTCGTGGCCGATTTCAGTCCGGGACTACTGCCTCTGGCAACCAAGGAGGCAGTAATGGTGTCGGAATCGACATTGGGTGTTTGGACCTTATTTACGGATGGAACTTCCAACGTAAAAGGGTTCGGACTCAGAATAGTCTTAATCACGCCTTCGGGGAAAACCTTAAGGCAAGCCATCAGAACGATCCATTTAACTAACAATGAAGCAGAGTATGAAGCTTTGATTGCAGGGCTCGAATTGGATTGGGAACTTGATTCCAAGGTTATCGAAATCAAATGTGACTTGCAGCTGGTGGTAAATCAGGTCTACGAGATCTTTGATACCAAAGAAGAACGTATGCAACAATACGTGGTAAAGGTCCAGTCTCTTTTGGCACGATTCCAGGAATGGTCAATTACTCAAATCCCGAGGGAGGATAAAGCATAAGTGGATGCATTAGCAAACTTAGGATCATCGAAAAAAATAAAGAGATCGGAGTCCGGGACGGTAGTGCAACTGATGAACTCAGTCCTGGATACGGATAGTTACTATGAGGTAAATTCGACTAGTATGATCTGGGACTGGAGAAATGAAATAGTTGACTAACTTGAGCATGGGAAGTTACCCGAAGATCCCCTTTCATAACGGGAGTTACGCGCCAAAGCTGCATGTTATAGCTTCAAGAGAGGCCAATTGTATAGAAAATCCTTTCAAGGCACGCTGGCCCGGTGCTTAGGAGCGTCAGAAGCTAATTATGTCATGAGAGAAGTCCACAAAGGGATATGCGACAATCACTCGGACGCAGATTCTTTGGTGCTGAAGTTGGTACGAGCATGATATTACTAGCCTCGCATGGAACAAGATGCCAAATACTTCGTACGAAAATGTGATAAGTGCCAACGCTATGCGCCACTAGTATACCAACCGGCATAACCCTTACATTCGGTTCTGTTCCCATGACTGTTCATGAAATGGGGAATGGACATCATCGGACCGCTGCCATCGGCTCCCGGAAAGGTAAGGTTTCTTTTAATTCTGACTGACTATTTTTCTAAATGGATGGAAGAAGGTCCTTATCAGAAGATCGGAGAACGCGAAGTGGTCGATTTCCTGTGGGAAAATATAATTTGCAGGTTCGAAACACCGAAAGAGATAGCATGCAACAATGGGCAACAATTTATCGATGCAAAAGTTATATAGTTCCTCAAAGATTTGAAGATAAAGAGGATCACATCTTCTCCTTATCATCCGAGTGCAAACGGTCAACTGGAGTCAACAAACAAAGTGATTATGTCACGACCCAAACCGCAGGGCCGTGATGGGCACCCGGTGCCTTACTCAACCGGATACCAACGTAACATATCTTTCTTATCATACCACTATGGGTAAATGGGCCAGAAGGGGCATCATAAGATAACCAGTATAAAACAAAAGGGAATACTCGACATAGGAAGACCCAATATGTAATACAAACTTATACATATGACATACGGGCCTATAAGACCAAAATGGTCACTCGTACACTAAACATAGGCCGACAAGGCCATACAATCTTTCATATACATGACATCTGTCTACAAGCCTCTAAGAGTACATAAATGTCATAAAGACCGGGACAGGGCCCCGCCATACTAATAAATACATGTCCAAAGCATACTGACCAAATAAGTAACTCTGGAGCAAGTGGAGTATACCAACACCTTCCGCTGAGCTGATAGCCTACTAGGAGCACTCTCAACCTGTCTATTGGGACCTGCGGGCATGAAATGCAGCGTCCCCAGGCAAAAAGGGATGTCAGTACAAATAAAGTACCGAGTATGTAGGGCATAAAAAGGAGTATATAATAGACATGAAAGAAACATGGAGTAAAAGACTCAACCTGTAAGTCTGAATAGCTCTGTGAATCATGATACATTTATAATGTCATGCATATGTGTATAAATGTCATACCATGCATAGGTATATGCGTACATAACATCATCAAGCCTCTGAGGGCATCCTATCATATCATCTCGGCCACTGTGGGCGAAATCATCAACGTATACCAGCTGATCAGGTGGTGATGCATATATAACGCCATAACCTTTTCCCATATCCCATATACATATAATATGTGCGTATATAACGGCATCTGGTCATGGGTCAATGTACATGTATAACTGAATGTAATGCAGAAGAAGTAGGTCTATAAGATCTCTCGAAATGACATAAGATCAATATGCCTTCGGATAAACTTTATAAACTACGTATTTTTCTGAGACCCATGAACAGAAGATATAATAATAAGGCACATGGGGAATCAAGAACATAGGCACCCCTAGTACTTTTATGAATAGAGTCATTTATGAAAGTTGTGCATTTGCTCGTTTTGTTTGTATCATATGAGTCATGCCAAAAGAAAGAAGGAAAAGCCTTAACATACCTCAAGTCGTCAATGCAACTCGACAAAAGATTACGAAAACTAGAGCGCCAACCCTATAACAAAGAAATACTTGTACAACTTAGATGGCGCTAGTATATCACGTATCTCAAACGATAACTCGATTCTAAAATAAAACGGGCAGCATTTCTCCTGATTTTACTGCTCCCTCAAGCCTAATATAGGCGAGACAAAAACACTATACAACCCACAACTCAAAAACAACCTACTACAATTCGGGACCTTTAATCCAACAAAAAACCCCCAATATACCATAACACACCCAATCAACAAGTTATCAATTACCTTGAAATTTCAACGACGAGTGACCAGCCCACTACCCTAACATGTGCCATTTCTCCACGCCCTTTTATCCTTCCAAACTCCATAAATCAGCAGCACAATAGGCGAACACGAGTGGACTACAAAATAGTCCACTAAGAGTGAAATAAATCGAATTAGGAAACAAATTTATCTACCTTCCTTGATATTTAAAAGCTTTAATACAGAAATTAGGTGTTTTCCTAACCATGAAACACCTTCCAAAACTCAAACTACAAAGAAAAAGAGAGCCGGTATAATGATACTTACGTTGTAGGGATTGTTCTATTGTTATCGCTTCTTGATTTCTTGAAAGGGATGTTGATCTTTCTTGGAATTTCTTGGACCAGTTCTTGGAGAGCTTGATAGTATTTTGGTAAGTATTCTCTGTATTGTGACGAGATATAAGGGGATACAACCACTTATAAGCCCAACACCTCAATTCTCCAAGCAGGTGGGTAAGCTGCCTGCTTGGCAGCTTGAGCGGTGCAACTTCAGACACTTGTATCTCTCTACTCTGATATCGTATTGACAAACGGTTTTCAGAGTTAGAAACTAGACACATGAGACTTTAATTCCATATAAATATCTCCCTGTATCTATCAATATATTGGGAGAAAACGGCCTCGCAACCTGTCCTATAAACCTGCCAGTTTCTCCGATGTGCGGCGACGTGACTTGGCGACCCTACTTTAAAAATCTATATTTCTCTACCCCGATGTCGTATGAACAAATGGTTTGGACCATAGCAAAATATGTTCCAAGACCTTCATTTTTTATGAGTTATGTCAAAAAATTATATCATAAAGCTTACAAATGTAATTTCTCAAAACGGCTCGTTACAAGGCAATTCTTAACTCTATTTTTTCGTAAGTTAAATTCAATTTTTTCCAAACTTTATATTTTATGTCCAAACATCATTCATATTATGACATTACACTCATTTAAATTATGATTAACAAGTCTTATTAATCCTAACTTACTTAACACTTCGATAAACCTTCATTAGCCTTGTAGAAGGATTTCATCTTTTTTGAGCTTACATCAATTGACTTATGACGTACTTTCACATACTAAAACATGGGGTGTAACATCATTCCACCCTTTGGAACATTCGTCCTCGAATGTTGACTGATGCGCTTATCATTCTGATAACCTATAGCTCTTACAAGCACTTTATTACTCTCCTTGCCATCTAGGCAACTGTTCTGTGAATAAATCCAAAGGCCAGAGCATTCCCCCCTTTAGGCCTCTTTCTCACACTACGACTTATGATCGGAATTCTTCCAATCACGTAATTGTTGTTCAGGCTGTACCGAGCTTTCTATAACTTACAGAAACTATTAGCTCTTTTGTTTTGATGGGCTTACTCCCGATGCCTTACCTATTCTTATCGCCTTCTCACCCACGTTTTCTTATCCTTACTCCTATCTACCTAACACCTTGTCACTCTACCATACTTTAGCTTGTGACCTACACATATCGATTTATACTACTCGCAATCTTCCATTAACTTGCTAGCACCATAGATTTCCTTTCGTGCCATCTCAGTTGCCTTTAAACATAAGCAATTACTTTTCCTGGCCATTTTGGCACTTGCTGCATGAATGCTTGGCTTATCTTAGTGCCCCCGAATACTAGAATTTCTTGTAACTCATATGATCTCAAATATCAATTTTGGTTTTTACTTCCCATTAATTAGCCATGATAGGTGCCACTTTGTTTTTATGGAGTGCATACAATATTGTAGTGAGACTGTTATTACAAGATCATTTCCTCTTTATTACACTGTGCTTAGGTTGAAGACTTCTTCCTTATTTCCTCAGCTAGTATTTCGTTGTATTTCTTAGGGGAGATCCTCTGACTCTTGTAAAGTTGTGAGCTTATTACATCGTGTACCCGACGGAATTTTTGATGTTCTTACTCACCTATAATTATCCTTAGTTACTTACCTCCAAACCATTGTGCTTGTAGGGTAGCTTCTAAACTGAAATTTAAACTGTCTCCCTAGTGGCACTCTCTTTTATTTCTGTAACACTTATACGGTGCCTTTATCTACCCCAACTCCTATCTGAATATTTCTCAAGGATCATGATGTCATATCTAGGAGACTGAATTTACTATGCTGGAGTTCACTACATTTATCTTGCATGATATGCTGATTTGCCTGTATCCTCTTGTCTAGCCCTAACTAGGCTTTTCCTGAGTCAACTACTAACTACTCGTTGGTCCATTCTCATATGTATCTTCCACGTAATCTCTCTTGGGATATGTCCTTTGTCTTAACATACCTCTTGCACTGGCTCCTGATGTATCAAGTGTCCATTCGCACTTATTTATCAACAACATCCTGGTCAGGAATTCTTAGTGCCTCTCCCGGGCATCATGCTTGCATAATGTTCTGGCCTCGCGATATATCTGTAGGATCTGAATAAATGCAACCTCATCCCTTTTGCCTTTTTATCACATTCTTCCTTTACCATTCCATAGTTACCTGAACAACTTAACTCCGACTTAATACCACATCACACCATATTCCCCCCTTTAGGGGAGTACTAAGATTTAGTGCTACGACGATCTACCTATAGATATTTTACCTCTTCATCTTTGGCGTCTTTTCACATCATCAATGAACCTTAATCGCCTTATGGTAACCCTTCTTTATCGGGGATAACTGAATTCCTTATGCACAAGGGTGACACCTAGTGTAACTGGAACACTTAGTCGTTCAAGGTTAACTCTACACACAGTGCTTGCTTTAGGGAAGCGTCTTCCTGAATGAACTTTAAAGGCCATTGTCGCGTCCCGTTTTCTCGTGAAAGCGGATTTCGACATGTGACAACTCTTTTAAATAGAGGATAGGTATTAAAAAATAAGAGTCGCCACCTAACGGGTTTTAAGGTGCGTTAGGGCACATATTATGCAAATGACTCTATTTGACTAGTCAACGTCACCAAAGATCGGGTAAGGGCTCTAATTACCTCAAATAGAAGGTGTTAGGCACTCTTCGAGGTCCACAACTGTGGGTCCCAGCCAAACTTAAGATTATGCGGATTACAATTAGGCTAAGTGATCAAATAAACAAAAGTTAATGTTAAGGACAAAGAATTTCATTACAACATGAATAGTACAGATCTTAGTACGAATATAGGGATACAATTGTTTGGATCTAATAACAACATATAAAAGAGGGGGAGGGGGATCCTAAGTTTTATAGCCTAAATGATCACCCTGTGCAACATAAATAATACTTCGCAACTCCCTTGAGATAGAGAGTTACTCATATTATTCAGCGGGCACAAACTATCATATCATGCTACCCGATTACTATGTTAAAGTTGTTTACTTGGAGCGCACTAATTCAATTCTAAGTCGTGCTCTATGCGTGAACTACCCGTCCCATTCCTATGGTCCAGGAGGTATTGGAGCTCTACTAGGGTGGTTCTAGACCTTACTTAGGTGGCTCAAAAATGTCAAAACTAGGCGACATACAAAACACATATTGGACTTCAAATATAGGCAGTTAAGGGCTCAAGTTAGCCTCCACACTTAAGCAACAAATGCACACGAAACAGGTTTTCATGTTAAGCCATTTTAGAATTAAGAAACTTAAGCCCTATATACATGATTTCTATGCGACCTTGGATTCAAACGCGCATATATGACATTACTCCTTCTAGTGGCTTAGACGAGGAAGCAGTAAACCATTTGCTGTTAACGCTGGTTTTAGATACCAGTTTTAGAGAGGTGACATTGTCCTACAGACATGGTATCTAATAGTGGCATAGTTAAGCAAATGAAAATAATTCTGGGAACCCAACCTTGACAAGGGGATAAACAATATTAAGTGAATGACAGTATCATATAGGCACGATCTCTAACAATTGACAATCGAACCTTGATTTTATAACACTTTACCTCTATGAGCAGGTTATCTAGGCAGAGCAATAACATTAACAGTAGCTAATTGATTAGTCAAGGTCCTATAGGCATGATTTCTAGGTGAAAATAGAACATAAGCTAGTGAAATCCTATAGGCAGGGTATCTAATGAATATGCTATAATCATAAAAATCGAAAGAAAGTTCACTCGCATTTATTTCCTGTATGCTATCTAGTAGCACATAGCAATAGGATAAATAGAGGGTTTCATAAAGGCATGATTTTTACCTGTAAAATTTAACTTGCATATACAACAAGTCGGATAACAAGTAAATCACATGAATCCTATGGGCATGTTTTCTACCCTTACATGCAACTATCAGAGTATATCCGTTCCCCAGTTTTACTATCACCCCAATTGTTCATTACAAAGTTATTACAGACCCAATGATAAACGTAACTATAAAATATTATACAAGTAATGACAGTAGGCCACAACGGGACCAAAAGGAAATACCCAGCATTGCCTGGTCCTTCAACAACTCTCACATAGCATACCCAGATTCCCAACAGGGAACTATATTCATCAGCACAACCCAAAAGCCATAGGAGAACTCAAGCCAAACCAAACAGCAATAGATTGACCAATATTACCCAGACATTGAATCACTTAAACCAACCAGTTTACATATTCAGTAGACAGTAGGAAGAAAAAGCTGAGTGTCAGAGATAGCTCAAGTCTCAGTAGTAAAGAGAGTGGCTAAAAGACCCCAAATCCTAGCGTGTCAGAGTTCACAAGGGTCTCAAATGGACCCCGAGCAGTGCTCACACTAGGTAGGACAGTAGTATGAGTCTTGGTGGCCTTGGCTATCAGCCGGCCAAGAATGATAGGTTCAAAATAGCACATGTAACAAATTAGAGGGAGTGGATAGTGGTGAAGGGACAGAAGTAGAGGAAATACACTTATAGTTTAGAAAGCATACATAGCAAAGTTGAGAACACAGAACAGTTAATCAAAAAGGTCAAGAAAATTTAGAAGCAGGTGCAACACTTAGCAAAAATAACACATTGGCAGGAAGCACATTGGGAGTTGGAGGAGAATCAAGTTCCCTGAGATTACAAGATCAACCAGATTATCATACTAAGGTGCATATTATCAAACAAGTCTAAGTGGGGCACTAACTTAAAAGGTTTAAAGATTAAAGCTCCAAATTACGCTAAGGATTCATCACAGTATCATAAGACAACCATGTTAACTTATATCATAGAGCAGAAAAGTATCAAACATGGTATGGAAACACAAACTAAGATAACCATTCTAAAGGTTTCAAATAGTTACTAAGGATATAGGATAAAGCAAAATAGAGACATGTTGTGAGACATATCAACATGGAAGCAGATCATAGTTGATAGAAAAGGTCTAAACATAGATTAGAACACATTACATGTGCAAGTCTGTAATTACAGAGATTCAGAACAGAGTGGGAAAGCAAGCTCATGTCAAATAGCAAACGTAGGCATTAAGGTATTGGACATAGTAGACTGATGCACTTAAGAGGATTCAAACTTTTCAAATTAGGCATAAACATGTCTCAGAACTGGCAGCAGTAGGTAAAATTAAATATTAAAAAGGTTCAAAACAAATGCAAAACTAATCAAAGTTTCGCACAAAATAGCCCAAAAACCCATTAAGCCATGAATTTCAGAGGTAAGAATGTGCGAATCATAAACACATAAGAACGAAATTGCAAAGCCAAGTGACTTACCCGTTAAACGGACAATAAGAAAGAACAAATTCCACAATGTTTCTGAGTATCAACAAAGAACAAGAGCCCAGAATTTTAATGCGTCAAAGTTCCCAAAGGCTTCAAAGGAACCCCGGGCAGTGCTCGCACCAAAAAAAGGTTGAAAAATCGAATCTCGGTGGCCTCGGCTTTCAGCCGGCCCAGAATCAAGGTATAGAACAAGAGAACGAGAGAACAATAAAGTGATAGCTCTAATTTTTAGTGAAAATCTAGCGATTAAGGTCCCTTATCAAGGGGAATGGGGAGGGGTTTATATAGTTGTAGAAATTCGGCAAACAAACAAGGCAATACTATAAAAATAATAGGAAATAATATCAAACCGAATCAGTAAAAGTCACATTAGGGAAACATTAGGTAAACCCTAGTTGACAGAAATCGAAGATTGGCCGGAGATCTTGGTTAATCAAACTCGTATAGCCTCGCCATGATGCATATGGACGAGATATCGTCTAGATTTTGAAGGGTGAAGCTAATCTCCCTTGATTCAGAGGTTTACAATTGACAAAATAGAGCAAGTACTTATGTAACACCATGGAGAAACACCAAGTAACAAAGGAACACTGATATGGTAAGTAAATAATAGGGGAATCCCATTATCAGTGGGATTAGGAGAGGGAATTAAGGAGAGGCGGCTAGGGTTCTTCAGAAGAGTGAAGGGGAGATTGAGCGTTTAGGGGCGGCGGGTTGGTAGAAATGGTCTAGGGTTTTGGGTAAGGGGTAATATAAAGGAACGGGTAGGTTAATTATGGGTCGTTGATCATTTAAGATCAACGACCAAGATCATACGGGGAAGCAGGGCGGGTTATTAAGCGGATCGCGATCGGGTTTGCTACAAGGGTCGCCTGGTTTGGGCTTGGGGTTTATTGGGCTAAGGTGTTGGGTCATTTTGGTCCAAAAAATTGGTTTAAATCTGGGCTACTATTTAAATATGCAATATTTAATACAAATAATTTATAACAAATGATTAATAAAAAAATAAAAATATTATTTATGTACTAAAATGATTATAAATAATAATTTAGTGTTATAAAAATATAAAAATGCTATTTTGACACAAATAACATAAATAAAAGCAATTATGGATGAGTATAGGCTATTACTGCAAAATTATACAAATAACGTACAAAATGCTAATGTAATTATATATAATGAAGTAAAAATATTTAAATCATGTATAATAGGTGCAAAATAATAATTTTAGGTAACTAGGTCATCACAAAATATTTGATGGAGTAATTAATAATTATTAAAGTAATTTAAGTACAGGAAAATCAATTTAAAAGCTCTAACAATTATGGAAAATTATAGAAAATTCTCGTATAGATTTGTAAGCTAAATAATGATGCAAAAAATGATATTTAGAAAGTATATATATTATTTGAAAAAATATGAGGGCAAAATTGGGTATCAACAACTGCCCCTCTTTACCCGGGAATGATGAAAGAGTTGTCGGGTAAAGAAAATGATGACCAATTTTGGCCGAATTGAGTGAGGAATGATGTGATTTAAAAAACTGGGGGGTGACCCTAGTTCCTGAGTTGCCTACATATCCCTGGTGTTACGGGAATCAGGCCGTGTGTAGTTTTTGGATCCAACGGTGAGCGAAACTGATGGAGTTGCTATAGGAATGGTCGTATGTTTCGGAAAGGGTTCTTTTGGGTAGGATAGTATCAGATGAATTTATGCGTAGTCATGAATGTGAATTTGAAATATTAGGGATGTATCACCGAGCAAATATCTGAACGGTCATAAAGTAGGCGAGTAATTGATGGTGGTCGGTTATGTTTGAAATAATTGCAGGATGAGAACATTGTGAACGGAAACCGGAGCGAAGATCGCTCCTGTTTGAAGAACGGTTACTTCCTGGGTTACCTACAAAACTTAAAACACGGCGCATGCGAATATATATGGGTTATTGCGACAATTTAAACGTGATGCAAATTTCCTTTGGACCATGAAGGTTGTCTTTGGACGGTGAGGATGACGTCCTCAGACCATGATGTCCTGGGCCATCAAGTGTATGACAAGGGATTCGCAGGCCATGAAATGATGTCCTCGGGCCATGAGGATGGTGCCTCTAGACTATGCCGCCTTTGAATAATGATGTGCAATTTTGAGAGATCCTCTAGCCATGGAATGATGTCTCCCGGTTATGATGAGGATGATGCCTTCGGACTATGAAGCCTTTGGACAAAATGGCGTTGTTTCAGTCTTTGAAATGCACAGATAGGAAGATGAGACAAGACAAGTCTTAGTCTTGTATAAGATGAGGGAAGTGCTTAGCCCTAGGTGAACAGAGGATAGTGCGAGGTTTTAGATAGCGTAGTGGAGATAGTATTTAATCTTATGCAAGGAAAATGCAATGCTTAGCCTTATGCCAAAAATGGGGGACCAATGCTTAGTCTCGTGCGGGAAAAGGCAATACTTATAGTTTAGAAAGCCGACATAGCAAAGTTGAGAACACAGAACAATTAATCAAAAAGGTCAAGAAGATTTAGAAGCAGGTGCAACACTTAGCAAAAATAACACATTGGCAGGAAGCACATTGGGAGTTGGAGGAGAATCAAGTTCCCAACCAGATTATCATACTAAGGTGCATATTATCAAACAAGTCTAAGTGGGGCACTAACTTAAAAGGTTTAAAGCTTAAAGGTCCAAATTATGCTAAGGATTCATCACAGTATCACAAGACAGTCATGTTAACTTATATCATAGAGAAGAAAAGTATTAAACATGGTATGGAAACATAAACTAAGATAACCATTCTAAAGGTTTCAAACAGATACTAAGGATATAGGATTTAACAAAACAGAGACATGCTGTGAGACACATCAACAGGGGAGCTGATCATAGTTGATAGAAAAGGTCTTAACATATATTTGAACACATTACATGTGCAAGTCTGTCCTTACAGAGATTCAGAACAGAGTGGGAAAGCAAGCTCATGTCAAATAGCAAACATAGGCATTCAGGTATTCACATAGTCGACTAATGCACTTAAGAGGGTTCAAATTATTCAAATTAGGCATAAACATGTCTCAAAACTGGCAGCATTAGGTAAAATTAAATACTAAAGAGGTTCAAAACTAATGCAAAACTAATCAAAGTGGCGCACAAAAGTAGCCCAAAAACACATTAAGCCATGAATTTCAGAGGTAAGAATGTGCGAATCATAAACACATAAGAACGAAATTACAAAGCCAAGTGACTTACCCGTTTAACGGACAATAAGAAAGAACAAATTCCACAATGTTTCTGAGTATCAACAAAGAACAAGAGCCCAGAATTTCAATGCGTCAAAGTTCCCAAAGGCTTCAAAGGAACCCCGGGCAGTGCTCGCACCAAGAAAAGGTTGAAAAGTCGAATCCCGGTGGCCTCGGCTTTCAACCGGCCCAGAATCAAGGTATAGAAGAAGAGAATGAGAGAACAATAAAGTGATAGCTCTAATTTTTAGTGAAAATCTAGCGATTAAGGTCCCCCCCCCCCCAGGGGAATGGGGAAGGGTTTATATAGTTGTAGAAATCCGGCAAACAAACAAGGCAATACTATAAAATTAACATAAATAAGGAAATAACATCAAACAGAATCAGTAAAAGTCACATTAGGGAACAATTAGGTAAACCCTAATTGACAGAAATCAGAGATTGGCCGGAGATCTTGGCTAATCGAACCCGTATAGCCTCGCCATGATGCATGTGTAGTTTTTGGATCCAACGGTGAGCGAAACCGATGGAGTTGCTATAAGAATGGTCGTATGCTTCGGAAAGGGTTCTTTTGGTTATGATAGTATCGGATAAATTTATGCGGAGTCATGAATTTGAATTTGAAATGTTACGGATGTACACCGAGAAAATATCTGAACGGTCATAGAGTAAAAGGCAAGTAATTGATGGTGGCCGGTTATGTTTGAAACAATTGCAGGATGTGAACGTTGTGAATGGAAACCGGACTGAAGATTGCTCATGTTTGAAGAACGGTTACTTCCTGGGTTACCTACAAAACTTAAAACACGGCGCATGCGAATATATATGGGTTATTGCGACAATTTAAACGTGATGCAAATTTCCTTTGGACCATGAAGGTTGTCTTTGGACGGTGAGGATGACGTCCTCAGACCATGATGTCCTGGGCCATCAAGTGTATGACAAGGGATTCGCTGGCCATGAAATGATGTCCTCGGGCCATGAGGATGGTGCCTCTAGACTATGCCGCCTTTGAATAATGATGTGCAATTTTGAGAGATCCTCTGGCCATGGAATGATGTCTCCCGGTTATGATGAGGATGATGCCTTCGGACTATGAAGCCTTTGGACAAAATGGCGTTGTTTCAGTCTTTGAAATGCACAGATAGGAAGATGAGACAAGACAAGGCTTAGTCTTGTATAAGATGAGGGAAGTGCTTAGCCCTAGGTTAACAGAGGATAGTGCGAAGTGTTAGATAGCGTAGTGGAGATAGTATTTAATCTTATGCAAGGAAAATGCAATGCTTAGCCTTATGCCAAAAATGGGGGACCAATGCTTAGTCTCGTGCGGGAAAAGGCAATACTTATAGTTTAGAAAGCAGACATAGAAAAGTTGAGAACACAGAACAGTTAATCAAAAAGGTCAAGAAGATTTAGAAGCAGCTGCAACACTTAGCAAAAATAACACATTGGCAGGAAGCACATTGGGAGTTGGAGGAGAATCAAGTTCCCAACTAGATTATCATACTAAGGTGCATATTATCAAACAATTCTATGTTGGGCACTAACTTAAAAGGTTTAAAGCTTAAAGGTCCAAATTATGCTAAGGATTCATCGCAGTATCATAAGGCAGTCATGTTAACTTATATCATAGAGCATAAAAGTATTAAATATGGTATGGAAACACAAACTAAGATAACCATTCTAAAGGTTTCAAACAGATACTAAGGATATAGGATTAAACAAAACATAGACATGCTGTGAGACACATCAACAGGGGAGCTGATCATAGTTGATAAAAAAGGTCTTAACATATATTAGAACACATTACATGAGCAAGTCTGTCATTACAGAGATTCAGAACAGAGTGGGAAAGCAAGCTCATGTCAAATAGCAAACGTAGGCATTCAAGTATTCACATAGTAGACTAATGCACTTAAGAGGGTTAAAATTATTCAAATTAGGCATAAACATGTCTCAAAGCTGGCAGCATTAGGTAAAATTAAATACTAAAGAGGTTCAAAACTAATGCAAAACTAATCAAAGTTGCGCACAAAATTAGCCCAAAAACACATTAACCCATGAATTTCAGAGGTAAGAATGTGCAAATCATAAACACATAAGAACGAAATTACAAAGCCAAGTGACTTACCCGTTTAACGGACAATAAGAAAGAACAAATTCCACAATGTTTCTGAGTATCAACAAAGAACAAGAGCCCAGAATTTCAATGCGTCAAAGTTCCCAAAGGCTTCAAAGGAACCCCGGGCAGTGCTCGCACCAAGAAAAGGTTGAAAAGTCGAATCCCGGTGGCCTCGGCTTTCAACCGGCCCAGAATCAAGGTATAGAAGAAGAGAATGAGAGAACAATAAAGTGATAGCTCTAATTTTTAGTGAAAATCTAGCGATTAAGGTCCCCCCCCCCCCAGGGGAATGGGGAAGGGTTTATATAGTTGTAGAAATCCGGCAAACAAACAAGGCAATACTATAAAATTAACATAAATAAGGAAATAACATTAAGCAGAATCAGTAAAAGTCACATTAGGGAAAAATTAAGTAAACCCTAATTGACAGTAATCGGAGATTGGGTAGAGATCTTGGCTAATCGAACCCGTATAGCCTCGCCATGATGCATGTGTAGTTTTTGGATCCAACGGTGAGCGAAACCGATGGAGTTGCTATAAGAATGGTCGTATACTTCGGAAAGGGTTCTTTTGGTTAGGATAGTATCCGATAAATTTATGCGGAGTCATGAATTTGAATTTGAAATGTTACGGATGTACACCGAGAAAATATCTGAACGGTCATAGACTAAAAGGCGAGTAATTGATGGTGGCCGGTTATGTTTGAAACAATTGCAGGATGTGAACGTTGTGAACGAAAACCGGACTGAAGATTGCTCCTTTTTGAAGAACGGTTACTTCCTGGGTTCCCTACAAAACTTAAAACACGGCGCATGCGAATATATATGGATTATTGCGACAATTTAAACGTGATGCAAATTTCCTTTGGACCATGAAGGTTGTCTTTGGACGGTGAGGATGACGTCCTCAGACCATGATGTCCTGGGCCATCAAGTGTATGACAAGGGATTCGCAGGCCATGAAATGATGTCCTCGGGCCATGAGGATGGTGCCTCTAGACTATGACGCCTTTGAATAATGATGTGCAATTTTGAGAGATCCTCTGGCCATGGAATGATGTCTCCCGGTTATAATAAGGATGATGCCTTCGGACTATAACGCCTTTGGACAAAATGGCGTTGTTTCAGTCTTTGAAATGCACAGATAGGGAGATGAGACAAGACAAGGCTTAGTCTTGTATAAGATGAGGGAAGTGCTTAGCCCTAGGTGAACAGAGGATAGTGTGAGGTTTTAGATAGCGTAGTGGAGAT
Organism: Nicotiana tomentosiformis; assembly: GCF_000390325.3. Classification (NCBI taxonomy): domain Eukaryota; kingdom Viridiplantae; phylum Streptophyta; class Magnoliopsida; order Solanales; family Solanaceae; genus Nicotiana; species Nicotiana tomentosiformis. The sequence continues at coordinate 80,405,081 of NC_090818.1, forward strand.
AGTATTTAATCTTATGCAAGGAAAATGCAATGCTTAGCCTTATGCCAAAAATGGGGGACCAATGCTTAGTCTCGTGCGGGAAAAGGCAATACTTATAGTTTAGAAAGAAGACATAGAAAAGTTGAGAACACAGAACAGTTAATCAAAAAGGTCAAGAAGATTTAGAAGCAGGTGCAACACTTAGCAAAAATAACACATTGGCAGGAAGCACATTGGGAGTTGGAGGAGAATCAAGTTCCCAACCAGATTATCATACTAAGCTGCATATTATCAAACAAGTCTAAGTGGGGCACTAACTTAAAAGGTTTAAAGCTTAAAGGTCCAAATTATGCTAAGGATTCATCACAGTATCATAAGACAGTCATGTTAACTTATATCATAGAGCAGAAAAGTATTAAACATGGTATGGAAACACAAACTAAGATAACCATTCTAAAGGTTTCAAACAGATACTAAGGATATAGGATTAAACAAAACAGAGACATGCTGTGAGACACATCAACAGGGGAGCTGATCATAGTTGATAAAAAAGGTCTTAACATATATTAGAACACATTACATGTGCAAGTCTGTCATTACAGAGATTCAGAACAGAGTGGGAAAGCAAGCTCATGTCAAATAGCAAACGTAGGCATTCATGTATTCACATAGTAGACTAATGCACTTAAGAGGATTCAAGTTATTCAAATTAGGCATAAACATGTCTCAAAACTGGCAGCATTAGGTAAAATTAAATACTAAAGAGGTTCAAAACTAATGCAAAACTAATCAAAGTTGCGCACAAAAGTAGCCCAGAAACACATTAAGCCATGAATTTCAAAGGTAAGAATGTGCGAATCAAAAACACATAAGAACGAAATTACAAAGCCAATTGACTTACCCGTTAAACGGACAATAAGAAAGAACAAATTCCACAATGTTTCTGAGTATCAACAAAGAACAAGAGCCCAGAATTTCAATGCGTCAAAGTTCCCAAAGGCTTCAAAGGAACCCCGGGCAGTGCTCGCACCAAGAAAAGGTTGAAAAGTCGAATCCCGGTGGCCTCGGCTTTCAGCCGGCCCAGAATCAAGGTATAGAAGAAGAGAACGAGAGAACAATAAAGTGATAGCTCCAATTTTTAGTGAAAATCTAGCGATTAAGGTCCCCCCTCAAGGGGAATGGGGAAGGGCTTATATAGTTGTAGAAATCCGGCAAACAAACAAGGCAATACTATAAAATTAACATAAATAAGGAAATAACATCAAGCAGAATCAGTAAAAGTCACATTAGGGAAAAATTAGGTAAACCCTAATTGACAGAAATCGGAGATTGGCCGGAGATCTTGGCTAATCGAACCCGTATAGCCTTGCCATGATGCATGTGTAGTTTTTGGATCCAACGGTGAGCGAAACCAATGGAGTTGCTATAAGAATGGTCGTATGCTTCGGAAAGGGTTCTTTTGGTTAGGATAGTATCGGATAAAATTTATGCGGAGTCATGAATTTGAATTTGAAATGTTACGGATGTACACCGAGAAAATATCTGAACGGTCATAGACTAAAAGGCGAGTAATTGATGGTGGCCGGTTATGTTTGAAACAATTGCAGGATGTGAACGTTGTGAACGAAAACCGGACTGAAGATTGCTCCTTTTTGAAGAACGGTTACTTCCTGGGTTCCCTACAAAACTTAAAACACGGCGCATGCGAATATATATGGATTATTGCGACAATTTAAACGTGATGCAAATTTCCTTTGGACCATGAAGGTTGTCTTTGGACGGTGAGGATGACGTCCTCAGACCATGATGTCCTGGGCCATCAAGTGTATGACAAGGGATTCGCAGGCCATGAAATGATGTCCTCGGGCCATGAGGATGGTGCCTCTAGACTATGACGCCTTTGAATAATGATGTGCAATTTTGAGAGATCCTCTGGCCATGGAATGATGTCTCCCGGTTATGATAAGGATGATGCCTTCGGACTATAACGCCTTTGGACAAAATGGCGTTGTTTCAGTCTTTGAAATGCACGGATAGGGAGATGAGACAAGACAAGGCTTAGTCTTGTATAAGATGAGGGAAGTGCTTAGCCCTAGGTGAACAGAGGATAGTGTGAGGTTTTAGATAGCGTAGTGGAGATAGTATTTAATCTTATGCAAGGAAAATGCAATGCTTAGCCTTATGCCAAAAATGGGGGACCAATGCTTAGTCTCGTGCGGGAAAAGGCAATACTTATAGTTTAGAAAGCAGACATAGCAAAGTTGAGAACACAGAACAGTTAATCAAAAAGGTCAAGAAGATTTAGAAGAAGGTGCAACACTTAGCAAAAATAACACATTGGCAGGAAGCACATTGGGAGTTGGAGGAGAATCAAGTTCCCAACCAGATTATCATATAAGGTGCATATTATCAAACAAGTCTAAGTGGGGCACTAACTTAAAAGGTTTAAAGCTTAAAGGTCCAAATTATGCTAAGGATTCATCACAGTATCATAAGACAGTCATGTTAACTTATATCATAGAGCAGAAAAGTATTAAACATGGTATGGAAACACAAACTAAGATAACCATTCTAAAGGTTTCAAACAGATACGAAGGATATAGGATTAAACAAAACAGAGACATGCTGTGAGACACATAAACAAGGGAGCGGATCACAGTTGATAGAAAAGGTCTTAACATATATTAGAACACATTACATGTGCAAGTCTGTCATTACAGTGATTCAGAACAGAGTGGGAAAGCAAGCTCATGTCAAATAGCAAACGTAGGCATTCAGGTATTCACATAGTAGACTAATGCACTTAAGAGGGTTCAAATTATTCAAATTAGGCATAAACATGTCTCAAAAATGGCAGCATTAGATAAAATTATATACTAAAGAGGTTCAAAACTAATGCAAAACTAATCAAAGTTGCGCACAAAAGTAGCCCAAAAACACATTAAGCCATGAATTTCAGAGGTAAGAATGTGCGAATCATAAACACATATGAACAAAATTGCACAGCCAAGTGACTTACCCGCTAAACGGACAATAAGAAAGAACAAATTCCACAATGTTTCTTAGTATCAACAAAGAACAAGAGCCCAAAATTTCAATGCGTTAAAGTTCCCAAAGGCTTCAAAGGAACCCCGGGCAGTGCACGCACCAAGAAAAGGTTGAAAAGTCAAATCCTGGTGGCCTCGGCTTTCAGCCAGCCCAGAATCAAGGTATAGAACAAGAGAACGAGAGAACAATAAAGTGATAGCTCCAATTTTTAGTGAAAATCTAGCGATTAAGGTCCCCCCTCAAGGGGAATGGGGAGGGGTTTATATAGTTGTAGAAATCCGGCAAACAAACAAGGCAATACTATAAAATTAACATAAATAAGGAAATAACATCAAGCAGAATCAGTAAAAGTCACATTAGGGAAAAATTAGGTAAACCCTAGTTGACAGAAATCAGAGATTGGCCGGAGATCTTGGCTAATCGAACCCGTATAGCCTCGCCATGATGCATGTGTAGTTTTTGGATCCAACGGTGAGCGAAACCGATGGAGTTCCTATAGGAATGGTCGTATGCTTCGGAAAGGGTTCTTTTGGTTAGGATAGTATCAGATAAATTTATGCGGAGTCATGAATTTGAATTTGAAATTTTACGGATGTATCACCGAGAAAATATCTGAACGGTCATAGAGTAAAAGGCGAGTAATTGATGGTGGCCGGTTATGTTTGAAACAATTGCAGGATGTGAACGTTGTGAATGGAAACCTGACTGAAGATTGCTCCTGTTTGAAGAACGGTTACTTCCTGGGTTACCTACAAAACTTAAAACACGGCGCATGCTAATATATATGGGTTATTGCGACAATTTAAATGTGATGCAAATTCCTTTGGACCATGAAGGTTGTCTTTGGATGGTGAGGATGACGTCCTCAAACCATGATGTCCTGGGCCATGAAGTGTATGACAAGGGATTCACAGGCCATGAAATGATGTCCTCGGGCCGTGAGGATGGTGCCTCTAGACTATGACGCCTTTGAATAATGATGTGCAATTTTGAGAGATCCTCAGGCCATGGAATGATGTCTCTCGGTTATGAGGATGATGCCTTCGGACTATAACGCCTTTGAACAAAATAGCGTTGTTTCAGTCTATGAAATGCACAGATAGGATGCTTGGGCATATGCGAAGATGAGATAAGACAAGGCTTAGTCTTGTATAAGATGAGGGAAGTGCTTAGCCCTAGGTGAACAGAGGATAGTGTGAGGTTTTAGATAGCGTAATGGAGATAGTATTTAATCTTATGCAAGGAAAAGGCAATGCTTAGCCTTATGCCAAAAAGGGGGGACCAATGCTTAGCCTTATGCAATTGGGGAGACAGTGCTTAGCCTTATGCGAGAAGAGGAGACAATGCTTAGTCTCATGCAGGAAAGGCAATGCTTAGCCTTATGCGATTATGGAGGCAATGCTTAGCCTCATGCGAGAAGAGGAGACAAAGCTTAGTCTCATGCAGGAAAGAGGAGACAATGCTTAGTCTCATCCAGGAAAGGCAGTGTTTAGCCTTATGAAATTAGGTAGACAATGCTTAGCCTTATGCAAGAAAGGCGGTGCTTAGCCTTATGCAAGAAGAGGAGACAATGCTTAGTCTCATGGAGACAGTGTTTAGTCTCATGCGATTAGGGGAGACAATGCTTACTCTCATGGAATGAGGGATGCAATGTTTAGCATCACGCAAAAAGAGGAGACAACGCTTAGTCTCATGCAGGAAAGGCAGTGCTTAGCCTCATGCAAGAAGAAGAGACAATGCTTAGTCTCATGTGAAGAAAGGCAATGCTTAGCCTCATGCAATTGGGGATGCAATGCTTAGCCTCAAGCAAGAAGAAGAGACAATGCTCAGTCTCATGCGAAGAAAGGCAATGCTTAGCCTTATACAATTAGGGAGGCAATGCTTAGCCTCATGCAAGAAGAGGAGGTAGAGCTTAACCTTATGCAAATGATGAGAAGGCGGTGAGAAAGTAAAGTATTTCTTAGCTGGAGGTGTCTGCGCTAGGTAATTTGTCACCATGAAGGTAGTGACTTGATGTATCTGCGGATAATATTATTTTATCGTGCATGCATCCAAAGACAAATCGTGAATTTTGTGGGGGGGAGGTTGGTTCGTGCTTTTGTCTTCTTGCTCGGCCTTTGCTCCTGTCTTGGGATCCCATTTAAGTTACCCTGGGCAATATCTGGCTGTCATAGAAACAAAATTTTCGAAAAATATGCAATGTATTTGATAAATATAGTTATTTGAAATGTAGTAGTATGCGACATCAAATAATTTAGATGAACCGGTGACTGTGACATATTTTAGAGATATTGAAACCTCCTTGACTTATAATTTTGAGGGCCCCCCTCAAAATTCTACCCTAGTTTAAATGCATACTTCTAACAATAAAGTTGGCTGAACTTGCGATCTTGCCCCAGTTTCTGATCGTGGGAAAAATGAAGATTTTATTAAGATGTGACCGAACCCGCAGGGCTGCGTACGTATCCCCTCTTAAACGAGAATCAGGTCAAGCATAGTTTAGTTACATCATGTGAAGACAAGTAAACAATCCTAAACATATTATCTCTTGACTACATCCGAGTTGATAGGTTTTGGCCAAATCTCTCCGTCCATTTCTGCAAGTATGAGTGTTCCTCATGTTAGTACTCAATGAACCATGTAGGGACCTTGCAAGTTGGGTGAGAACTTCCCCTTAGCTTCGTCCTGATATGGGAAGATCCTCTTTAGCACTAATTGCCTCGGTGTGAATTGTCTTGGTCTAACCTTTTTGTTGAAAGCTCTTGCCATTCTATTCTGGTAGATTTGACTGTGACATATGACATTCATTCTTTTTCCATCAATGAGAGCCAGTTGTTCATATCTTCTTTGTACCCATTCTGCGTCGCTGAGCTCAGCTTCTTGTATGATTCTTAGAGAAGGGATTTCTACTTCGGTAGGGATAACGGCTTCCGTACCTTAGACCAACAGGTAAGGAGTAGCCCCAGTTGATGTGCGTACCGTGGTACGATACCCGAGCAAAGCAAAGGGCAGCTTCTCGTGCCATTGTTTGTAATTGTCTACCATTTTCCCTAGTATTTTCTTGATGTTTTTGTTGGCGGCTTCTACAGCTCCATTCATCTGCGGCCTGTATGCTGTGGAGTTCTTATTTTTGATCTTGAAAGTTTCACACATGGCCTTCATTAAATCACTGTTGAGATTGGCGGCGTTGTCGGTGATGATTGACTCTGGTACTCCAAACCGACAAACAATGCGATCCCGAACAATATCTGCGACGACCTTCTTAGTTACAGCTTTGTAAGATGCGGCCTCAACCCATTTTGTGAAATAATCTATGGCCACTAGAATGAATCTATGCCCATTTGAAGCAGCGGGTTTAATTGGACCTATGACATCCATGCCCCAAGCGGAGAAAGGCCAGGGTGCACTTGTTACATTGAGTTCATTGGGTGGCACTCGTATCATAACAGCATGTATCTGGCACTGGTGACACTTCTGGACATACTTGATGCAGTCTGTTTCCATAGTCATCAAGAAATATCCCGCTCTTAGTATTTTCTTGGCTAAGACAAAGCCATTCATGTGCGGTCCGCAGGTTCCGGCATGTATTTCCTCAAGCAATCTGGATGCTTCCTTGGCGTCGACACACCGTAATAATCCCAGGTCTGGAGTTCTTCTGTACAAAATTTCTCCGCTTTGAAATAAATGGTTGGCTAACCTTTGAAGTGTGTGCTTTTGAGTATGAGTTGCATGTTCCGGATACTCTCCCTTTGCCAAGTATTCTTTGATGTCGTGGAACCAAAGATTCCCGTCACTTACTTCTTCAACATGAGCACAATAAGCCGGTTGTTTATGAATTCCTATTGGGATAGGATCGATGAAGTTCTTGTCTAGGTGTTGTATCATGGAAGACAAAGTGGCCAATGCATCTGTGAACTCATTTTGAATCCTCAGAACATGTTTAAACTCTATCTTCGGGAACCTCTTGATCAGCTCTTGTACACAGTACAAATATGGTAATATTTTGGTGTTCTTGGTAGCCCATTCTCCTAAAACCTGATGCACCAAAAGATCGGAATCTCCAATCACCAACAACTCCTGAACATTCATGTCAATGGGCAATCTGCGTCCCAAGATGCAAGCCTCATATTCTGCCATATTATTGGTACATGAAAACCCGAGTTTTGTAGATACCGGATAGTGTTGGCCAGTTTTTGATACTAAGACAGCTCCGATACCCACTCCTTTGAAGTTTGCAGCTCCGTCGAAGAACATTCTCCAACCATCATATTCTTCGGTGATATCTTCTCCTACTAATGATACCTCTTCGTCGGGAAAATACGTTTTCAATGGTTCGTATTCTCCATCCACAGGATTGTTTGCCAAATGATCTGCCAATGCTTTCCCTTTTACCGCCTTCTATGTCACATAGATGATGTCGAATTCACTCAGCAATATTTGCCATTTTGCTAACTTTCCCATAGGCATGAGTTTCTGGAAGATGTATTTCAGTGGATCTATCTTTGATATGAGATATGTGGTGTATGAACAGAAACAATGCCTCCGGTTAAAGCGCGGCAGGTGCTCTCCAGCAAAGAGTACCAGGCTTCGTAAGGTGTGAATTTCTTGCTCAAATAATATATTGCCTGCTCCTTTCTTCTAGTTTCATCATGTTGTCCCAAAACGCAACCAAAAGCTCCATCCAATATAGACAAATAAAGCAGCAGTGGTCTTCTTAGCTCTGGCGGGACCAAAACGGGCAGTTTGGATAAATACCCCTTGATTTTGTCAGAGGCTTTCTGACATTCTTCAGTCCACCTGGTTGCAGCATCTTTCTTCAGCATTTTGAAGATCGGCTCACAGATCACGGTTGACTGTGCTATGAAACGGCTGACGTAGTTGAGATGCCCTAAGAAGCTCATCACATCTTTCTTATTCTTTGGCTATGGCAAGTCTTGGATAGCTTTGATCTTTGACGGGTCCTATTCAATCCCTCGACGAGTGACGATGAATCCTGGCAATTTTTCAGCAGGGACTCCGAAGGCACACTTTGTAGGATTCAATTTCAGATTGTACCTTTGAAGCTGATCAAAGAATTTCCTCAAGTCTGCTATATGATCTGTGCTTCTTCTGGATTTGATGATGATTTCATCCACGTACACCTCTATTTCCTTGTGTATCATGTCGTGGAAAATAGTTGTCATGGCTCTCATGTAAGTGGCTCCAGCAATCTTCAAACCAAACGGCATCATTTTATAGTAGTATATTCCCCATGGTGTGATAAAGGCTGTCTTTTCGGCATTCTCTTCATCCATCCAGATCTGATGATACCTCACGAAGCAATCCACAAAGGACTGGAGTTCATGCTTGGCACAGTTGTCAATCAGTATGTGTATATTAGGCAATGGGAAATCATCTTTGGGACTCGCCCTGTTTAAATCTCGGTAATCAACACACACACTGACTTTCTCATCTTTATTCGGACCCGGCACAATGTTGGCCAACCAAGTCGGATATTCAACCACTCTGAGAACCTTGGCTATGATTTGCTTGGTGACCTCCACTTTTATCTTCAAACTCATATCTGGCTTGAATTTTCTGAGCTTCTGTTTTACCGGTGGACACATGGGATTGGTAGGTAGCTTGTGAGCCACTATGGATGTGCTCAAACCAGTCATATCATCGTAAGACCATGTAAAGATATATGCATACTCTTTTAGGAATTGGACATACTCTTCCTTCTCTGATGGCGATAGGTGAATGCTTATACGTGTTTCCTTGACCATTTCAAATTCCCCTAAGTTAACTGTCTCAGTCTCGTCTAAATTAGACTTAGGCTTGTTTTACAAGTTTTCCACTTCTCTGACAATTTCCTCAAGTATTATATCATCTTCCAGATCTTCTGAATCAATATACTTATGTTGCGTTGTCTCATTACATGTCACAGTCGTAGGTTTATCGGGATAGGTAATAATAATGTTGTAGAGAGAAAATGTAAAGAATAATAATAAATACTAAAAATAACAATGTGTTAAATAAATCTTGAAAACGTCAAACAAGTACGGCTCGATAACTCGAGCAATTATTTCAAAACAAAATACGTTTAAAACAAAATACTGAAAATGTCTTAGATGCTCATAAAATTGCTTTAAAAATAATTGATGCTAATTGCCAGGCTACACAGGAACTTGACGGGCCCGGGATGGTGCAGCAGTCCAATTCTTGAGAACAACTCCTTTTTCAACAGTCTGAATAGTAAGGTCTTCCTCCTCCTTCTCCTCAACTATCGCACTGCAATCCATGTCTTCTTCATCCAGAAACAACTTCTTTATGCCAGCTAAGGCTTCATCTTCCTCAGACTCCCATATCATGGCAGCTTGATAAAATGTCTGGTCCAAATGTGGTACCGGTTGTTCCAACGGATAATAAGGACCGCGCCATGGTGGAGACCAATCCTAGCACTCTTGCCAAGTATATTCGTACCCAAGTCCGAAAGTTGTACCATGATGCTTCGGCTGTATCGGTTTGGTGATCCCTTGAGGTTCTTGCCGAGACCCTTGCCAGGTTCATACCCTGTCCATAGCAGTATGCTTTCTATCTTGTTGCTCCACCATTTGTCCTTTTCAATTGTGTTTTTCTCAATGCGATGGTATGTTTCTCCACGTAACTTCTTCTTATTCTCGATGACCGAAACAGTCTGATTGGTATAAATCGGATTACTTCTGTCTCCGTGCATGATCACCTCCTGGTGGTTCCATTCAAACTTTAGGGCCTGATGTAGAGTAGAGCCCACTGCCCCAGCGGCATATATCCAGGGTCGACCCAACAATAGATTGTAGGTAGCAGATATGTCCAGCACTTGAAACTCAACATCTAACCAGGTTGGGCCCATCTGTAGGCTAAGGTTGATTTCTCCAATTGTGGCTCTTTGAGATCCATCAAATGCCTTTACATTCATGCTTCATGCTTGTATCTCGTGCAGGCCTTTACCCAATCTCTTCAAAGTGGTCAGTGGACATATATTGAGACTCGAACCCCCATCTATCAGGCCCCTGGCAATGAATTTATCTTCAATATGCACTGTGATAGGTAGTGCCCTGTTGTGACTTAGTCCTTCTGATGGCACCTCGTCTTCATGAAAGGTGATTTTGTGGCGTTCCAGTACCTGCCTAACCATGTTGGCCATTTCCTCACTAGTGATGTTGGTAGGTACATAGGCTTCACTCATCACCTTCATCAGGGCATTCCTGTGTGTCTCAGAGTTTTGTAGCAGTGACAAGATAGATATCTGAGCGGGAGTTTTGTTCAAATTGTCAACCACGGAGTATTCTATTGCTTGCACTTTTCTCCAAAGGTCGTCAGGGCCAGTCTCAATGACAGGCGGCTTAGATGCAGCTTCTTTGCTTGTTCCTCCTAAGTGCTCGGGTGTATAAACCCTACTAGTTATAGTCATGCCTTATGCTGCACCTGTTTCTTCTATTTTTGCTTTTCCTTTCCTTCTTACTTCCGCAACATAATCCTTTGCTTGTATGACTTTATTGTCAATTAATGTCTGAATCTTGTCCTTCAGAGTGTGACACTCATCAATGGTAAGACCCTTCGTGCCTGAGTAATATGCACATGTATTGTTTGGGTTAATCCACTGAGAAGAGTTTTCTATAGCAACAGCGGGAATGGAATAACGTAACCGGCAGCCTTCAGTCTCTCGTATAGCTGGTCTATGGGTTCAGCAATCAGAGTGTATTGTCTAGGTGGTCTGCGGTCAAAATTTGGTCTTGGTTTTTGGTAATTTTGGCTGGCTGGTGGTGGTGAGTGGTAATATGTGGGTTGGGTGTTATAAGTGTGGTAGGTGGCAACGGGTTGTTGGTATCTGGGGGTGAAGGCTGGTATATGGGTGGAGGTGTTTGGTATGTGAGGGGAGACTTCGGACCTTGGGCTACCATTACTGTACCCACTTCTTTCTTCTTGGAGCTACCTCCTGACTGCAAAGCTTTATTTGTGGCCTGGAGTGCTTCGAAATTTGTCACCATTCCGCTCTTGATCCCTTCTTCTATTCTTTCTCCCAGCTTGATGATGTCAGAGAATTTATCGTTTTCAATAACCATCATCCTTTCGTAGTATTGCGGGTCTTGAGCTCTGACGAAGAACTTATTCATCTATTATTCTTCAAGTGCCGGCCTTACTTTCGCAGCTTCATATCTCCACCAAGTAGCATGCTCGCGAAAGGTTTCAGTTGGTTTCTTCTTGATATTTTGAATGTAGAAAATGTCTGGTGCATTTTCTGTGTTGAACCTGAATCGATCCATGAAATCTGACACCATGCTTACCAAATTAACCCACTTCTTTGGGTTCTGACTGTTGTACCAAGACAAAGCATCTCGAGTGGGGCACCTCATGACCAGCTTCATATGAATTTGTTCATCTTTGCCAACCCCTACAAGTTTGTCACAGTATGTTCTTAGATGCACTTTCGGATCACCAGTTTCGTCGAACATTTTGAACTTTGGAGGTTTGTAACCCTCCGGCAATTCTACATCTGGTTGAATGCACAAGTCCTCATAATTCAAACCCTTAATGACCTTACCACCTTCGACACTCTGAACTCTGCCAGTGAGCTTCTTGAGTTCTTCTGCCATGTTCTTGATGAGTAGGTCCTTCTCAGTGGATTCTGGTATATATAGGGTTTGTTGTGGGGTATGGGGTAAAGTTTCCACATATATGGGACTGCTTTGGTGGACTCCGAAAATCTGGGCATAATGGTGGTCGTTGGTTGAGTTTTGGGGATCAGGAGTAGGTTGCGGTGCAATCATAGGAGTGTGGTAAGTGGTAGTTTGTAGGTATTGAGTTGGATGGTGATGGTGTTGTGGAGGAGTAGGTACCGACGGAGGGTTGTGGTTCTAAGGAGCTGTGGTGTATTGATGTGGTGCGGGAGGATTCGACGGTGGATTTTTGTTCTGCATTTTTTGGGGTGGTGCCGGGTTTTGGGCATTTGGATTTTGTTGGTTGATATCAGAGACGTTTAGGGTGAGGGAAAGATTTGCCAAGTTTCGGACCTGCTCAAGTTCTCCTTGTAGCTTCAGGATTTTCTATTTCAGGCATAAGACCAATTCGTTCTGTGCCGGAATACTTCGGCCATCTGAAGTTTCAACGTTTTTTGCATTGTCCTTCCTGATACCACTTAAATCGTCAATCTTTCCTTTCCCTTTGCTTCTGCCTTTAGGATCACTTGGTGGAGAAGGAGGTGGAGGACCTCTGGATCTAGTGTGCATGAACCAACTTTGGGGAATGGGAATAATCAAAAGAAAGAAAAACAAAAGGTAACCAAGTCAGTAAGGATATTGGAAGAACGCTCGCAATATTAAATAAGTTTTGCAAAATCACGTATTGAATTGTGTCCTAATTTGGGGGACCTCATTGTGCCCGAGGTAGGCCTAAGCGACACATAGACTCGGAGAAAATTGATGCCAATATTGCCTCATTTCATTAATGTGAAAATGAGCCAAACTTTTACTAAATCGACAATAATAATGAAGTTACTAATGGCGTTTAGCCTTATTACAATTGAAATCTAAACTAAGTTAGAAAATAGTAAAGAACATCATTTGCTAAATCTATTTGGTCCCTGAGGGACCTTCTCCATGCTTGGCTCTCTTGACTCCATCAATCAGGTTCCCCAGGTCGCGCATATCCAACAATAGGTAAGCATTTGCTAGATGCTCTCCTTCATTGCCATCCGCGTTCTCACAATCTGAAAGCCTCTTCCTCATCTTTTTCTCAAACTCCATCAACCCTTGCTCCAAATATTCCAATCTCTTGGTGGACTTAGTGGCGATTTCCTTCCATTCATTAATTTCCTATATGTCTACTTTATGTTGTTTGAGATGTCTAGCTTCAGACTCAAAAACCCTTTTGCGAAGCCTTCTATACTTGACCTGTGCCTCAACAACATCATCAATGATCCTATTTTCCAAATTGACCCCTGGCTTGACGTCTCCCGCTATATCATCTACCAACCATGATGGATAAAAATACACATGACCGGCATGGTACCTGTCTGGCTCGATAGTCTCTCTTTCTACAATGGCTTTCTAGTTCCACATATGTTGCGCCTTGAACTTGAAAGGAATGATGTCCCCTTTGAAATCTGCCTTGTACTGGACCATGTTGGAAACCCGAGGTATGACCTGTTTTCTTCCTGCTTGTCTCATTACCCTTATAGGAGCATAATGATAAATGCCTCACAACCCTATAAATACCAAATGAGTAGTATCCCTTGACCTGATGATGAACTCGCTGCTGGGAAACCACTCAAACATCCAATGTACCTTCTCGTCTGTCAGATTGATGAAGAAACGTACCCAACTTACAGCACCTCCGGGTTATGCAAACATATCTGGGATGAATGTCATTTTCTTTGGGTGATGGTAAGCTATGTAGTCATTCAACGGTCGTCGCAGAAGCTCTTGGCAGTATTCTCCCCTCTAAAAGTGTTACAATATCCAGACATGCAATAATAGATTACAACTTTCAAAATGTCCGAACCCCTGCTTGTACCGATCTAGTGCGTGGTACAGTTCAGCTAGGATCATAGGGATGATGGTGTAGGTTTGCCCCTTGATGCCTTCCATTAAAGTTCCTGCAACCATAGCTAAACGAGTGTGAATCCTTCCCCCTTCCATTGGAAATATCAACAAATCCAAGAAGCAAATGATGAATACATAAACTCGACGGTGCGTCCAACCAAACGAGGTAATGGAAAGTTCCTCATGATGAAGATCATATGACTTACTGTGCACGTAACGCTCATGCAGGAATTCAAATGGGATGTATGACTTCTTCAAGCAAAGCAACTCATCATGTTTCTTGAAACCTAGCATTTTTAGAAAACCGCGAGGGGTGCGATTCTCTGGCACTAATAACCCTGGACTATCCCATGGCAGCTTAGCGAAGCCTCCTATTTCTTCTAAGAGAGGAGTCATTTCTATGTCACCAAAGCGGAAGATGGCCCTTTTCTCATCCCAGAACATGGTAGCGACCTCAATCAATGCCCTATTTGGCCGGATGTCTAGCAAGGACGGCAAATTACCAAGGACCCTTCTCACATGATTCTTGTCGCAAGGCACAAAATTTTTCCACCAATCAAGTAGCAGAGGTGGGATGTTTTGGACCATACCGAACCTGGTGTAAGGCCCCGTAAAATTTTACAAAAGAAAATAATGTTTCATGGTGCCAGACTAGGCTTACGTGTTTGAGGATTGTAGAAGTGAGGCATAATGGCCGCATAAGTGAGGCAGGAGAGGGCCAGTTTGGATGCAATTCTGCGGTCGACTATGCGACCGCATAACTGTTCTGCGGTTCATTATGTGACCGCAGAACGGGTCTGCGGGCCGCATAGTGACCGCAGACATAGACAGATGTTTGCCGTATTGGACACCGATTATGCGACCGATATGTAGTCCGCATATCGATTATGCGATCGCGTATGCGATCGCATACCTTGTTCCGGAGCTCCATTTTTGGGTTTTTAAAACCCGACCCTACTTCATTAAATACACTCTTTGGGCTATTTTTGAGCTATAATCTAACATTTTAGAGTGAGAGAGAGTGCCCTAGAATGAGAAAGTGTTCTTCAAAAATTGTTCTTCAATTTTTGCCCAAGTTTTGGAAGATTAAGAAGGGAAACTCACTAGGTCTTCATCCTAGAGGTAAGATTCTACACCCTAACCTCAATTTCGAATTTTGTCTAGAAATGAGTAATTATCAAGATAATTTTTGGGCATGAGAGTTGTTTATTTTACATACATGTGTTATCAAAGGGTGTAGGAAGATTGTTGAGCTACAAATGGTAAATATTGGGTTGTGGGATGATGGAATCCTCCATAAAAGGACCTTGAAACCTTAATGCACACCTAGTATTTGATAAAATGCTCAAATGAGCTAGACCATAATCATCTTCCTAATTTTGATTCAATTTGTTATATTTCTATAATAGATTAAAGTTGCTAAGAATTCCGGAACATTTAAGAGTTTAAGGAAGCTCAATTGAGATATGCTGGCTAAACTCTTCTCTTAGAATTGGATCACACGATATTCATGTGAATTATGTAAGTCCCGAGTGGTTCATTATAAAATTGGTTATTCCGAGTAAGATTGGGTTGAAAGATATATGTTCAACAAGTATTCCAAATGCTTTATTTATGTTATGTTATCAATTGAAGATGCGTTAAAAATATGGGTTGTGCAATAGAAATGTTCGACTTCAAGTGAAATTCAAACGAAGGCTATTATGCCAAATTTTGTGAAGAATCTCTATGTGCCTTAGACTCTTAATTGCTCACATGTGTACTTCATGCCTTGATTTGAATTGTTGTTGCTGTTGTTGATGATGTTGATGTTAGAAAGGGAATAGGTGAGCATGAAATACTAAATATGGCCAACGTGTCAAGAATGATCTTATAAATTATGGCCATTAGTGCCAATGAAATGAAAAGATGTGAAAGTAATATGAAATGCGATGATTGATATAAAAAGGTTGATGTCTCGAATAAGAAAGCCTAGCTGGTCGGGTCGTGATCGGACACCATACCGCACACATGGTGGTCATTGTGCTGGAAATTGTAATTGAAATGGTAATTATGGTTGACGTCCTTAATGGATAGCCTAGACGATCGGGTCGTGATCGGACTCCGTGTTAAAGACGGTGGTATCGATATTGATAGTAATTGTGGTTGACGTCTCTAATGAGATAGCCTAGCCGATCGGGTCGTGATCGGACTCCGTGCTGAGAGTACGGTGGTATTGATATTCTGAATAATGGTATTGTGAACAATGGTATATCAATAATAAAAATCTTCCAATGTGAGATATGAAAATTAATTTGAACACTGTCTTGATCCTAAATTGAGGTTTGATGTTGATTAAGGCTTTCATTTATATTATAATATTCTTGTTTATATTATTTGTTCTATTGAGAGGGTGTTTAGTTATACATACTAGTGCTATTCGACGGTACTAATGTCCCTTTTTTCTGGGGGCGCATCATCTTAAAATGGATAAAGGTGGTTCCCTAGCAGGAGATATTGATCAGTGATAGTAGTATACCTTCTTCCCAGCTGACTTGGTGAGCCCCACTTCATCCCGGGTTCATGAATCTTTTGTACTTTGTGTATTCTGTTTGAGGTATACCCGGGGCCTTGTTGCCGGCATTATCATTGTAATCTTCCTTATATATAGAGGCTTCGTAGACACAGTGTGGGTTGTGTATTGGTGCTGGGAAAGACAAACTATATTATGTTGTGGTTGTATTACTTGTCCAATTTGAGACTTTAAAATGATGAAAACTATTGGTAATGAATTGGTCTTGTAGACCTGATCACCTTTTTGTCTAATTAATGAAAGTATGTATTATCTTCATTCGTGGATGAGTTTTGGTAGAAGAAAATCAAACAGGCTTTCTCGGTCAGGTTCACTCGGTTGAGCGCCGGTCGCGCTCCTCAATTTTGGGGCGTGACAAACTTGGTATCAGAGCCTAAGGTTTTAAAGTGTCCTAGGATGTCTCGGAGCCGTGTCTAGTAGAGTCCTTAGTATCAGTGTGTTGTTGACCACATCTATAATTAGGATGCTACATGGGCATTTAGGAATAATACCCTTCTTTCATGTTCTCGATCGTGCGATAAAGCTGATGGTAAGATTGTTCCTCCTTTAACTCGTGCTTTACTTTAACATTCAGTACATGGCACCTAAGAAGAAGGCAAGAACTGGCCAAAGAGCCAATGTCACCCTAGGAGTGACAGTTGATCATATAATTGATGATGCGGGTGAGCACCTGAGGAGTGAGAATATTCCTCTAGTTACTACACTGCCGAACTCTACTACAATTGACCAGACCGCACCTATCCCTACACCTACTAAGGGTGCAACGGTACCTCCAACTGTTATACCAGTTCCACCTCCAGTTCCAGCTTCCGATTTTGGTGTTTCTGATGTTGATCTTATGGGAGCCATTCAGATGTTGGCTCAGATAGTGGCATCCCAAGCCTAGAGATCAAATGTTGTACCCACTTCTTCCAATCAGCCAGGGGATTCTACTAGTTCCAGGGTGAACAGGTTTCTCCAGTTGGATCCTCCAGTGTTCACAGGTACTAACCTAAAGGAGGATCCCTAGAACTTCATTGATGAGATGCACATGACTGTCCGAGTTATGTGTGCTACTATGACAAGGGCAGTGGAATTGGCCTCCTACCGCCTGAAAGAGGTGCCATATTTTTGGTTTGAACTTTGGGAGGAGTCTCGCGAAGAAGGGAGCCCTCCAGCGAGGTGGTGTGAGTTTGCCGATGCCTTCATTGATCATTTCTTGCCTGCCGAAACTAAGGCAGCCCGTGCTGCTGAGTTTGAGAACCTGAGACAAGGTAGCCCGAGTGTGTGGGATTACCATATGAGATTCGTGTACCTGTCTAAGTATCCTATTTACATGTTGCCCACTATGGAGGCTAGAATGCGCCGCTTTGTGCAGGGACTTAATCCCTTGGTAATTAATGAGGCTGCTACAATTGCCTTGAATTCTGATATGAACTATGGAAAAATGGTGGCATTCGCTCAAGCAATAGAGACTCACAAATTAAGGAACAGAATGGAGAGAGAGGGTAGCGATAAGGATCGGTTTGCGGGCAACTTTGGTGTTGGCAAGTCAACATTCAAGCGAGGGTCGTCAGGTCCGTCCCAATCCTTTGCTCAGTCTTCGACTAGTGCACCTCCATCAGGGCCTAGTCAGCAGTAGCAGTGGAGCCGTTTTAGGCCCAGTCAGGGCAACAGGGGCTCCTATTAGCAGGGTCTTCATGGTGGTAGATTCCAGTAGCAGAGGAGGCCCCCATGTCCTAGGTGTGAAAAGATGCACCTAGGAATATGCGACATGGACTTACCTATATGCTACGGATGCAGATTGAGGGGTCACATTCAGAGGGATTGCCGTTCATCCCGCTAGGGTGCGGGCAGGTGCGTGACACAGCCAGCTATTTTTGTAGCTACTACATCTGCAGCACCACCTCCAGCTCGAGGCACTCCAACACCTGTAGGGCGTGGTGAAGCTAGGGGTGGAGCACAGAGTTCGGGAGGATCCAGCTGTTTCTATGCTATGTGATAGCATCCTAGAAAGCTCAACTCTATTCAAGGACAAGGATGAAGCTTTGGAATCTCAAAGATGGCCTTTAACAATATGTCAAGCTAAAGAGTTGCAAAATAAGGCCATTAGACTTCAAGTGCAAATAAAGAAGCTTTTAATTGTGGAGGACGAGCTCAAGACCAAAGGAGATAAATTATACAAGTTTTACAATTATTTGGTGGCCCAAATTGAAGTCCAAGAGGAGAAAGATTGAGTCCCGAACTTGGCCCTTGAAATCTAGCAAAAGGGCACCCAAAAGAGCCCAAAATGATCTTAAAAGAGGTCCAAATGGGGGTGTTTGAAATGGAGCCCAATTGGAGTCCAAACCAATGACCCAAACTAGTAGTTTTAAGGCCCAAATCTGCCTCAAAGGGATTTGGCCGCCCCCTACCTAATTTTGCGACTTTTCTTATTTCTTAGCAACCACCTTACCTAATTTTGATGACTTTGTTACCCCTTAGCAGCCCCCTACCTAATTGTAATGACTTTTTATGCCTTAGTACTCCTATAAATAAGGAGTTCTTCTCATTCATTGAGAAACTTCATTATTGATTAACTATATCATACTTTGAGAGTTCTTTTGAACCTTTGTTACTTATGCTTTGAGATTTATCTTTCAACCTTTACTAGTTCATAGTTCAAGGTAGTAAGATTACTTCTCTATTGTGATATGTTTGATTCTTTTATGGTATTCTTAGAAGGCAATTAATACTAGTTATTAATTGTTGTCTCAAGTTACTAGTAAAGCGGTCAAGATCCGAATCTATTATTTTGATTTGCTTTTAAGTAAAGGCATTTGATTTCTTCAATAAATCAAGATGTTGTTGCTTTGATCTTGTCAAGGCTATAGAACTTGCGTTCTTGGAATTCTTTCCTTGAATTTTCCCATATCCTTTATTTTTTGCCATTTAGTTCTAGTTTCTCAATTCCTTATTGTTATTGCTTCCGCATTTACTTTTCAAATTCTTACTCTAGTTTGGATTCCCGACCTTGTCGTTATCAAGTGGTATCAGAGCGGTTCTATCAAGGTTTCGTTCTTGATAATTCTGGGGATTTCTTGAATACTAAGAGCAAAAAAAAACAAGTTAAAAAGAAAAACAAAAAAAAAACGAAAATCAATTTTTTTAAAAAAAATTGCTTGCTCTCCAGGAACTTTCTTTTGTATCTAATTTGTTTCCAAAAACTATCAAAGGAAACAAGAAGAGGGGATCCCAGATTTCAAAGATAAGACAAAAATTTAATTTTTCTTACTCTTTCTAATCTAAATATATAATCATTTCCTTTTTGTTCGTGTCTTGTTTCAACCGAGCCGAATAGTTCTAGGATTTGGTTCTTCTTTTATTTGTTCCCCAAAAATCTATATTTTACTACTAAGAACTTTATATGAGTTGGGTTTAACCATAAATCTACAAAGTATTTTGTTCAAAGGTTATTTCGAGAGGAAAAAAAGGCAAGAGAGGTGAGAGCATTATAGGAATAAAGCCAAATTTGAGAGATACATATTTTCCTTAATCTATGTCAAGATGTCTCAAACAGGTAGTTACAGTGGAAGGAGGAAAGCTATGACTCAACAACTTGAAAAGTCGAACTTACAGTATACCGAATGGAAGGAAGACAATGGTAAAGTTATTTTTCAAACAAGAGCTAAAGTGATGTCTGCAATTTATGCCCTTAGAATTGACAAACCATTTGGCTATAACTTAATTAGCACTTATATGGTTGAGAAATTGAACTTGCCTTGTGTTGAACATATTGAACCCTACATGTTGAAAGGGGTAAAAGTAGATAAAAGAGTGTTCTTGCCATTCTCTATTGGAAGGTATGGGGATGTGATTTGGTGTGATTTCATTCCGATGAATAGTTTTCATATCTTGTTGGGATGGCCATGGTATGTCTATAGAAGTGCTTCATATAGTATTGAAAAAAATAGATGCTCTTTTGAGATTAATGGGAAGAAACTCATTCTTGGGCCTTTGACTCCCTCACAAATTTGTGAAGATGAAAAAATTGTTAAAGAGAATATGAAAAAATATGAGAGAGAAAAGAATGAGAGGAGTAAGGGAGTGCATGTTGACATTCCAAGAGAGGAAAAAGGAGAGGTTGTCTTGAGTGAAAAGAGTGGGATGTCAAGTGAGGTAAAGAGTGATATTGAAAGAAAAGAAAAGAGAGAAGGTAATGAGATGAACAAAGTCTGTGAGGTAGAGAGAGAAAAGCAAGAGGGATTGAGTGAAAGCAAAGAAAAACTCTTTAGTGAGAGAAAAGAGGCTAAGGGTGAGGAAAACGTTAGTCTTGTGATAAAAGCCAAAGAGAGTGTAAGCAAGAAAAAAGTTTCTTTACTTCCTCACCCATTAACTCTTTCTTATTTTAGTTCTTGTGATTTTGTGCAACCACGTGTTGAAATACCTTTTGAAAGGGGTGGTGAGGCGCAAGAGATGGTAGCAAAAGATCCAATTGGATTCCAACATGAATTTGGAGATATCTATTCTTGTTGGATGGTGGAAGATAAAAGCTTGGTTAAATTCTTTTTTATTGAACCTTTTGACTATTTTCATTCTTATTTACAGTGTTATGACATGGAGTTTCCTAAAAGCATTGCTAAGTTGGAGCCATTGCATAAAAGAATACAAGGTGATGATGTTCCATTGGTAAATAAGTCCAAGTATGGTATGTATAATTGGTTTATTTGCATTCTTTGCCTTTCTAGAACACCTAAGGTATTTTTGGAGGTAATGAATTATACTCTTATTTCTTATGTTAGTGACTTTATAATTTTTGTGGATGATGATATTTTGATGCACATCAAGTCATTAACTGTAAGATCTAAGTTAAAGTGCAAGAGTAATTTGCTTCCTTTTGAAATTGTTTATGACATAGATGATTATGTATTCCAACTTGGTGGAAAGAGGCATGAAATTTATGAGAAGAGGCTTGTGAATGAGTTAAATATTTCTTCTTCTCTTATTCAAGTGGATAATGAGTTTTCATGTGATAAATTGCTAGAATGTGATTTTTGTTGTGTGATGGGGAGTCATTCTTCAAGTCATGTTCAATGTGAGCTTGTAAAAGTATTTGTTACTAGTAAAGATGATATGCATGATTGTTGTAACACTTGTGATCAAATACTCTTTCATGTAGAGGAATCCATGAGATTTTTAATTGTAGATAGTTGGCTATATCATGAAAGTATCTTTTTTGATACATGTGGTAGAGATACTTATATTAAATGGATGTGTGGTCAATCTTTTATAATTTCTTTGTCATGTATACCTATGGACTACCTTACTGACAAGATCGAATTGCAAGTTCCATTGCATGGCGCATCTATGAGAGGTTTTTATTGTATTGATCTAGATAGTCATAAATTTTGTTGGGATGATGATATCCATATGCTTTATTTACACCTATTAGGATTAATTGGGTTAAATGGACACATGGTCCCTATCTTATTTTATTCCTACTAGTTTTTCAGATTAGTGGATGCCATTTACAAGGGCGTGTTTTTTTTTTCTTGCAAGGTCGAAATTCGAGGATGAATTTTCTTCAAGAAGAGGGGAATGATAGCATCCTAGGAAGCTCAACTCTATTCAAGGACAAGGATGAAGGTTTGGAATCTCAAAGATGGCCTTTAACAATATGTCAAGCTAAAGAGTTGCAAAATAAGGCCATTAGACTTCAAGTGCAAATAAAGAAGCTTTTAATTGTGGAGGACGAGCTCAAGACCAAAGGAGATAAATTATACAAGTTTTACAATTATTTGGTGGCCCAAATTGAAGTCCAAGAGGAGGAAGATTGAGTCCCGAACTCGGCCCTTGAAATCTAGCAAAAGGGCACCCAGAAGAGCCCAAAATGAGCTTAAAAGAGGTCCAAATGGGGGTGTTTGAAATGGAGCCCAATTGGAGTCCAAACCAATGACCCAAACTAGTAGTTTTAAGGCCCAAATCTACCCCAAAGGGATTTGGCCGCCCCCTACCTAATTTTGCGACTTTTCTTATTTCTTAGCAACCACCTTACCTAATTTTGATGACTTTGTTACCCCTTAGCAGCCCCCTACCTAATTGTAATGACTTTTTATGCCTTAGTACTCCTATAAATAAGGAGTTCTTCTCATTCATTGAGACACTTCATTATTGATTAACTATATCATACTTTGAGAGTTCTTTTGAACCTTTGTTACTTGTGCTTTGAGATTTATCTTTCAATCTTTACTAGTCCATAGTTCAAGGTAGTAAGATTACTTCTCTATTGTGATATGTTTGATTCCTTTGTGGTATTCTTAGAAGGCGATTAATACTAGTTATTAATTGTTGTCTCAAGTTACTAGTAAAGCGGTCAAGATCCGAATCTATTGTTTTGATTTGCTTTTAAGTAAAGGCGTTTGATTTCTTCAATAAATCAAGATGTTGTTGCTTTGATCTTGTCAAGGCTATAGAACTTGCGTTCTTGGAATTCTTTCCTTGAATTTTCCCATATCCTTTATTTTCTGCCATTTAGTTCTAGTTTCTCAATTCCTTATTGTTATTGCTTCCGCATTTACTTTTCAAATTCTTACTCTAGTTTGGATTCCCGACCTTGTCGTTATCACTATGAGGGGTCGCCAGAATTCAGAGGCTTCTCCAGATGTTGACATAGGAATATTGACGGTCCAATCTCATGATGTATATGCTCTTATTGATCCCAGTTCCACTTTTTCATATGTCACACCTTATGTTGCTATGGAATTTGGGATAGAACCAGAATAGATTTATGAGTCGTTCTCTGTATCTACTCCGGTTGGTGAGTCTATTTTGGCCGTGCGGGTTTATAGGGATTGTGTTGTCACGTTGCATGGTCGGTACACCGCAACCGATCTTACTGAATTGAGAATGGTTGATTTTGATTTGATAATGGGGATGGATTGGCTTTATTCTTATTTTTCCAAGCTTGATTGCCGAACCATGACTATTAGGTTCGAATTTCCAAACGAGCCAGTTATTGAGTGGGAGGGTGATAATGTAGTTCCGAAGGGTAGGTTTATTTCCTACGTTAAACCCACAAAGATGATCAACAAGGGATGTATTTACCATTTGGTCCGGGTTACGGACATCTATGCTGAGGCACGTACGCTTGAGTTTGTGCCTGTTATGAATGAATTTTCGGGAGTCTTTCCGGATGAACTTCATGGGATCCACCAGATAGGGAGATTGATTTTGGGGTTGATGTGATGCCAGACACGCATCCTATATCTATTCCACCCTACAGAATGGCACCAGCAGAATTGAAGGAGCTAAAGGAACAATTAAGAGATTTGTTAGAAAAGTGTTTTATCCGGCCAAGTGTGTCGCCTTGAGGCACACCAGTCCTTTTTGTAAGAAAGAAAGATGGGTCACTGAGAATGTGTATTGACTATCGGCAGCTTAATAAGGTCACCGTCAAGAATAAGTACCAACTTCCAAGGATAGATGACTTGCTTGATCAATTGCAAGGTGATAGGTACTTCTCCAAGATTGATTTAAGATTCGGGTATCACCAATGGAAGATCAGGGAGCAGGATATTCCGAAAATAGCTTTTAGGACCCGGTATGGGCAGTTTAAGTTTCTAGTGATGTCTTTTGGGCTAACAAATGCCCCAGCAACCTTCATGGATCTTATGAATTGCATTTTCAAGCCATTCCTCGATTATTTTGTGATAGTGTTCATTGACGATATTCTTGTATATTCACGAAGTCGAGAAGACCATGCCGATCATATTAGGGTAGTTCTGCAAACCCTGTATCAGCACAAATTATATGCAATGTTTTTAAAATGTGAATTTTGGCTTGAATCTATCGTATTCTTGGGTCATGTTGTCTCTAGTGAGGGGATTAAGGTTGATCCTTAGAAAATTGCAGTTGTGAAGAATTGGCCGAGGCCTACATCTCCGACGGGGATTCGCAGTTTCTTAGGCTTAGTTGGATATTACAGAAAGTTTATGGAGGGGTTTTCTACACTTGCCTCTCCATTGACTAAATTGACGCAGAAGGCAATTAAGTTCCAATGGTCAGATTCTTGTGAAAAGGGTTTTCAGGAGTTGAAAGCAAGATTGACTACGGCACCAGTGTTGACCCTACCAGAGGGTATAGATGGTTTTGTGGTATATTGTGATACTTCAAGAATCGGGCTTGGATGTATATTAATACAACATGGCAAGGTTATATCTTATGCTTCTAGGCAACTCAAGAATCATGAAAAGAACTATCAAACACCTGATTTAGAACTTGCAGTGGTGGTATTTGCATTGAACATTTGGCGTCATTATTTATATGGGGTCCATGTGGATATATTCACGGATCATAAGAGCCTTCAATATATTTTCAAACAGAAGGAATTGAATCTGAGGCAGAGAAGATGGCTTGAATTACTCAAGGATTATGACATTGATATTTTATACCATACGGGGAAGGCTAATATTGTGGCGGATGCTCTTAGCCGAAAATCAATGGGTAGTTTAGCACACTTGGAGGCATATCAAAGGCCATTGGACAAGGAAGTCCATCGATTGGCTAGTTTGGGAGTTCGTATTACGGACTCTAGTGAATGAGGGATGATTGTATAAAATAGGGCCGAATCATCACTTGTTGTGGAAGTGAAAGAGAAACAGTACAACGATCCATTTTTGGTGCAATTGAAAGAGGGGATTCATAAACATAAGACCATGGCCTTTTCTCTTGGCATGGATAATGGTACACTAAGGTACCAAGGGCGACTATGTGTTCCAAACATGGATGGTCTCCGTGAAAGAATTATGACTGAAGCTCACACTTCTATGTATTCTATGCACCCAGGTCTACGAAAATGTATCATGATCTGAAGGAAGTCTACTGGTGGAATAATATGACGAGGAATGTCGCGGAGTTTGTGGCGAAGTGTCCAAATTGTCAGCAAGTGAAGGCCGAACACCAATGGCCCGGCGGGTTGGCATAGAACATAGAAATTTGAATGTGGAAGGGGGAAATGATTAATATGGACTTTATGGTAGGATTACCTCGTACTCCGTGTAAGTTTGACTCGATTTAGGTGATTGTGGATCGACAAATGAAATCAGCACACTTCTTGCCGGTTAAGGCTACCGATACAGCGGAACAATATGCTCAGTTGTATATCAAAGAAATAGTCAGGTTGCATGGCACCCTAGTTTCCATCATTTCTGATCGGGCAGCACAATTCACTGCTAAGTTTTGGAGAAATTTCAGCAAGGTTTGGGCACTCAGGTGAATCTTAGTACAGCCTTTCACTCGTAGACTAACGGGCAGGCAAAGCGGACTATTCAAACGCTTGAGGATATGTTGCGTGCTTGTGTTCTACTTCAAAGGTAGCTGGGAAGATCATTTACCACTCATAGAATTTCCATACAACAATAGCTATCATGCTAGCATTCAAATGGCACCGTTCGAGGCTTTATATGGTAGGAGATGTAGATCTCCCATTGGGTGGTTCGAAATTGGGGAAGCAAAGTTGATAGGACCATACCTCGTGCATCAAGATATGGAAAAAGTTAAAATTATTAAGGAGCGGTTGAAGACTGCTCAGAGTCGTCAGAAATCCTATTCGGATGTTCGTCGTAGGGATTTGGAGTTCAAAGAAGGTGATTGGGTATTCGTGAAAGTTTCCCCCATGAAAGGCGTAATGCGATTCGGTAAGAAAGGGAAATTGAGTCTGAGGTATGTCGGACCATACAAAATCATTCATAGGATCGGTAAGGTAGTGTACAATCTTGAGCTACCAACTGAAATGTCATTAGTGCACCCGGTGTTTCATGTGTCTATGTTAAAGAAAGTAGTTGGAGACCCGACAGACATTGTTCCGGTTGAGACTATTGAGGTTAATCAAGAATTGACTTATGAAGAGATTCCAGTTTCTATTATTGATCGGCAAGTCCGAAAGTTGAGAAACAAAGAAATTGCATCGGCAAAACCAACAGATTGAAGAGGCTACTTGGGACACCGAGGAAGAAATGAAGAAAAAGTATGTATTTATGAGTTGTGCCTTAGGAAAATGCTAAAAGATACTTTCTATGAATTATGTATGATTTGTACATTTGATGTTAAGGGGGTTCCGTTCTGGCAATATAATTGCTTGTGAGGCCACAGTTGGTGTTGTTTTGTGTTATATTATGTTGTTGGATTATGTATATGTTTTAAGGATGTGTTTCTGGGGCTCTCTAACAGGTGGATGGGCCTAGTTACAAGGGAAACTCTGGCAGAGTTTTTGGAAATTTAGGGAGTTAGTCAAATTTGGGGCTGCTGGTGTGTGGTATGAAAAACTGAGTTGCATAAGATGCTAATAACAGATTTTGACCCTCATTCGAGGACGAATGATCCTAAGTGGGGGAGAATTTAAGGCCCCGTAAAATTTTATTAAAGACAATAATGTTTCATGGTGCCGGACTAGGCTTACGTGTTTAAGGATTGTAGAAGTAAGGCATAATGGCCGCAGAAGTGAGGCAGGAGAGGGCCAGTTTGGATGCAATTTTGCGGTGGACTATGCGACCGCATAACTGTTCTGCGGGCCGCATAGTGACCGCAGACAGAGACAGATGTTTGCCAGTATTGGACACCGATTATGCGACCGATATGCGGTCCGCATATCGATTATGTGATCGCATATGCGATCGCATACTTTGTTCCGGAGCTCCATTTTTGGGCTTTTAAAACCCGACCCTACTTCGTTAAATACACTCTTTGGGCCATTTTTGAGCTATAATCTGACATTTTAGAGTGAGAGAGAGTACCCTAGAGTGAGAAGGTGTTCTTCAATAATTGTTCTTCAATTCTTGCCCAGGTTTTGGAAGATTAAGAAGGGAAACTCACTAGGTCTTCATCCTAGAGGTAAGATTCTACACCCTAACCCTCAATTTCGAATTTTGTCTAGAAATAAGTAATTAGCAATATAATTTTTGGGCGTGAGAGTTGTTTATTTTACATGCATATGTTATCAAAGGGTGTAGGATGATTGTTGAGCTTAAAATGGTAAAGATTAGGTTGTGGGATGATGGAATCCTCCATAAAAGGACCTTGAAACCTTAATGCACACCTAGTATTTGATAAAATGCTCAAATGAGTTAGAACCATAATCATCTTCCTAATTTTGATTCAATTTGTTATATTTCTACAATAGATTTAAGTTGCTAAGAATTCCGGAATATTTTAGAGTTTAAGGAAGCTCAATTGAGGTATGTTGGCTAAACTCTTCTCTTAGAATTGAATCCCACGATATTCATGTGAAGTATGTAAGTCCCGAATAGTTCATTATAAAATTGGCTATTCCGAGTAAGATTGGGTTGAAAGATATATGTTCAACAAGTATTTCAAATGCTTTATTTATGTTATGTTATCAATTGAAGATGTGTTAAAAATATGGGCTGTGCATTAGAAATGTTTGACTTCAAGTTAAATTCAAACGAAGGCTATTATGCCAAATTTTGTGAAGAATCTCTATGTGCCTTAGACACTTAATTGCTCACATGTGTACTACATGCCTTGATTTGAATTGTTGTTAATATTGATGATGTTGATGTTAGAAAGGGAAAAGATGAGCATGAAATAATAAATATGGCCAACATGCCAAGAATGATCTTATAAATTATGGCCATTAGTGCCAATGAAATGAAAATATGTGAAAGTAATATGAAATGCGAAGATTAATATAAAAAGGTTGATGTCTCAAATAAGACAGCCTAGCCGATCGGCTCGTGATCGGACACCATGCCACATACATGGTGGTGATTGTGCTGGAAATTGTAATTGAAATGATAATTGTGGTCAATGTCCTTAATGGATAGCCTAGCCGATCGGGTCGTGATTGGACTCCGTGTTAAAGACGGTGGTATCAATATTGAGAGTAATTGTGGTTGATGTCTCTAATGAAATAGCCTAGCCGATCGGGTCATGATCGGACTCCGTGCTGAGAGTACAGTTCTATTGGTATTGTGAATAATGGTATTGTGAACAATGGTATATCGATACTAAAAATCTCCCAATGTGAGATATGAAAATTAATTTGAACACTGTCTTGATACTAAATTGAGGTTTGATGTTGATAAAGGCTTTCATTGATATTATGATATTCTTGTTTGTATTATTTGTTCTATTGAGGGGGTGTTTAGTTATACATACTAGTGCTATTCAACGGTACTAACGTCCCTTTTTTCGGGGGTGCTGCATCTTTAAATGGATGCAGGTGGTTCCACAGCAGGATATATTGATCAGTGATAGCAGTAAACCTTCTTCCCGACTGACTTGATGAGCCCCACTTCATCCCGGGGTCATGAATCTTTTGAGGTATAACCGGGTCCTTGTTGCCGGCATTATCATTGTACTCTTCCTTATCTATAGAGGCTTCGTAGACATAATGTGGGTTGTGTACTGGTGCTGGGAAAGACACACTATGTTATGTTGTGGTTGTATTACTTGTCCCATTTGAGACTTTAAAATGATGAAAACTATTGGTAATGAATTGATATTGTAGACATGATCACCTTTTTGTCTAATTAATGAAAGTATGTATTATCTTCATTCGTGGATGACTTTGTGTAGAAGGAAATCAAACAAGCTTGCTCGGTCGGGTTCACTCGGTTGAGCGTCGATCGCGCTCCTCGGATTTGGGGCATGACAAACTTGGTATCAGAGCCTAAGGTTTTAAAGTGTCCTAGGATGTCTCGAAGCCGTTTCTAGTAGAGTCCTTATTATCGGTGTGTTGTCGACCACATCTATAATTAGGATGCTATATGGGCATTTAGGAATAATACCCTTCTTTCATGTTCTCGATCGTGCAATAAAGCTGATGGTAAGATTTTTCCTCCTTTAACTTGTGCTTTACTTTAACTTTCAGTACATGGCACCTAAGAAGAAGGCAAGAACTGGCCAAAGAGCCAATGTCACCCCTAGAGTGACAGTTGATCTTATAATTGATGATGCGGGTGAGCACCCGAGGAGTGAGAATATTCCTCTAGTTACTACACTGCCTGACTCAACTACAATTGATCAGACCGCACCTGTCCCTACACCTACTGAGGGTGCAACGATCCCTCCAACTGTTATACCAGTTCCACCTTCAGTTTCAGCTTCTGATTCTGGTGTTTCTGATGTTGATCTTAGGGGAGCCATACAAATGTTGACTCAGATAGTGGCATCCCAGGCCCAGAGATCAAATTTTGCACCCACTTCTTCCAGTCAGCTAGGGGATTCTACGAGTTCCAGGGTGAGCAGGTTTCTCCAGTTGGATCCTCGAGTGCTCACGGGTACTAACCTAAAGGAGGATCCCCAGGACTTCATTGATGAGATGCACAAGACTCTCCGAGTTATGCATGCTACTGAGACATAAGCAGTGGAATTACCCTCCAACCGCCTGAAAGAGGTGGCATATTTTTGGTTTGAACTTTGGGAGGAGTCCCGCGAAGAAGGGAGTCCTCCGGTGACGTGGGGTGAGTTTGCCGATGCCTCATTGATCATTTCTTGAATGTCGAGACTAAGGCAGCCCGTGGTGCTGAGTTTGAGAACCTGAGACTAGGTAGCCTGAGTGTGTGGGATTACCATATGAGATTCGCGTACCTGTCTAAGTATGCTATTTACACGTTGCCCACTATGGAGGCTATAGTGCGCCGCTTTGTGCAGGGACTTAATCCCTTGGTAATTAATGAGGCTGCTACAACTGCCTTGAATTCTGATATGAACTATGAAAAAATGGTGGCATTCGCTCAAGCAACAGAGACTCACAAATTGAGGAACAGAATGGAGTGAGAGGGTAGCAATAATGCCCGGTCTACGGGTAACTTTGGTTGTTCTTCTGGTGGTGGCAAGTCAACATTCAAGGGAGGGTCGTCAGGTCCATCCCAATCCTTTGCCCAGTCTTCGGCTAGTGCACCACCATCAGGGCCTAGTCAGTAGCAGCAGTGGAGCCATTTCAGGCCCAGTCAGGGCAACATGGGCTCCTATCAGCAGGGTCGTCATGGTGGTAGATTCCAACAGCAGAGGAGGCATGACACCTGGGTACTTCGTGCTTCATTTTTGTAAGTAAATAGAGTTAGCCATCTCCCCCTTAAAATTTGACCATTTACACAATAATGATCAATATATTGGCACATTTTCTCTAAGTAATGCACATAACATGGTAGTATCCATTGGGATTGTGGAAATCCCGTCGGACTTTGGACAAGGCTTATCTTAGCGGGCTATTACGTTAACAACGTCAAAACCCATACTAGGTTTAACATGATGCAAGTACATTTGATGGTGGAGTAAGGTTTCTAGAATGGTCTAGACTGGTACTCTCAAGTGGACAACTCGAGAGGGAAAGGCACGGGACCGTCGACTGCACCGTTGATCGACTAGTCTACCGCAAATAAGCCTTTTCGATTTAAAAAAGGGTAATTTTGGAAGAGCGCGGACACTCATCAAGATCCGATATATTGATAATTGGCACGAGTGGAGTATGATGTGGAGTATGCTTTATGCAGAGATAATAAGATGTTGCCAAGTATTTGCATGGTAAATATGTAAAAGCGTTAAATATAGTATTAAGGTAAAACATGAAAGCCATAAAAGAAAGACAAGGGAAGAAGTTAGTTCGTGGAATATATGAGAATGTAATAAAGTAAGCAAGGGAGTAGGGACGGGAGAGGCATGATATAGCAGTCTTTAAACAAATGAAGAGCAGTTAGAGAAAATAAGGGCGTATAGGGAAAGGAATGTGCATGTTATAACAAATTTAAGCAAATAAAGGTGGAGAACGGAAGGGATGTGCATGTTATAATGGGTTTAAACAAGTAAAGGTGAACGGGAAAAGGATGTGCATGTAATAGCAAAATTTAACAAATAGAGATGGAAAAGGAATGTGCGTTTTATAACAAAGAAAACTAATCCACATAAGCCAAGTTCATTATGGTAAGAGCCTAAGTATCCCCAGTCGAGTCGCCAAGCTGTCACGCCCCGTTTTCTCGCGAAAGTGGATTTCGACATGTGATAACTCTTTTAAATGAAGGATAGGTATTAAAAGAGAAGAGTCGTCACCTAACGGTTTTTAAGGTGCGTTAGGGCACCTATTATGCAAATGACTCTATTTGACTAGTCAACGTCATCAAAGGGGCTAAAATTACCTCAAAGAGAAGGTGTTAGGCACTCTTCGAGGTCTACAACTGTGGGTCCTGGCCGAACTTAAGATTATGTGGATTACAATTAGGCTAAGTGATGAAATAAACAAAAGCGAATGTAAAGGTCATAGAATTTCATTACAACATGATTAGTATAGATCTTAGTATGAATATAGGGATACAACTATTTGGATCTAATAACATTATATAAAAGAGGGGGAGGGGGGGTCCTAAGTTTTTTATCCTAAAGGATCATCCCGTGCAACATAAATAATACTTCGCAACTCCATTGAGATAGGGAGTTATTCATATTATTCAGCGGGCACAGACTATAATCTCCTGCTACCCGATTACTATGTTAAAGTTGTTTACCTGAAGCGCATTAATTCAATTCTAAGTCGTGCTCTATGCGTGCACTACCCGTCCCATTCCTATGGTCCAGGAAGCATTGGTCCTCTACTAGGATGGTTATAGATCTTACTTAGGTGGCTCATAAATGTCAAAACTAGGCGACATACAAAACACTTATTGGACTTCAAATATGGGCAGTTAAGGGCTTAAGTTAGGCTCCACACTTAAGCAACAAATGCACGCAAAATAAGTTTTCATGTTAAGTCGTTTCAGAATTAAGAACCTTAAGCCCTATAGACATGATTTCTATGTGACCTTGGATTCAAACGCGCATATATGACATTACTGCTTTTAGTGGCTTAGATGAGGAAGCAGTAAACCATTTGCTATTAATGACGGTTTTAGATACCAGTTTTAGAGAGGTGACATTGTCCTACAGACATCGTATCTAATAGTGGCATAGTTAAGCAAATGAAAATAGTTCTAGGAAGCTAGCCTTGATAAGGAGATAAACAATATTAAGCGAATGACAGTATCCTATAGGCAAGATCTCTAACAATTGACAATCGAACCTTGATTTTATAACACCTTACCTTCATGAGCAGGTTATCTAGGCAGAGAAATAACAATAACAGTAGCTAATTGATTAGTCAAGGTCCTATAAGTATGATTTCTAGGTGAAAATAGAACATAAGCTAGTGAAATCCTATAGGCAGGGTATCTAATGAATATGCTGTAATCATACAAATCGAAAGAAAGTTCACTGGAATTTCATTCCTGTATGCTGTCTAGTAGCACATAGCAGTAGGATAAGTAGAGGGTTTAAACCCGTGCTTTGATGGTGGAAAAGTTATGTGAGTGTGTGAGTTTCCTAAAGGCATGATTTCTACCAGTAGAAGTTAACTCTATATAGCAAG
The DNA here is from genome assembly GCF_000390325.3 of Nicotiana tomentosiformis. Classification (NCBI taxonomy): domain Eukaryota; kingdom Viridiplantae; phylum Streptophyta; class Magnoliopsida; order Solanales; family Solanaceae; genus Nicotiana; species Nicotiana tomentosiformis. The sequence goes on from NC_090818.1 coordinate 80,437,614, forward strand.
TCGGATTACAAGTAAATCACATGAATCCTATGGGCATGTTTTCTACCCTTGCATGCAAATATCAGAGTATATCTGTTCCCCAGTTTTACTATTATCCCAATTGTTCATTACAGAGTTATTACAGACCCAATGATAAACGTAATTACAAAATATTATACAAGCAATGATAGTAGGCCACATCGGGCCCAAAAGGAAATATCCAGCATTGCCTGGGCCTTCAACAACTCTCACATAGCATACCCAGATTCCCAACAGGGAACTATATTCATCAGCACAACCCAGAAGCCATAGGAGAACTCTTGCCAAACCAAACATCCATAGATTGAATATTACCCAGACATTGAATCACTTAAACCAACCAGTTTACATATTCATTAGACAGTAGGAAGAAAGAGCCGAGTGTCAGAGATAGCTCAGGTCTCACTAGTAAAGAGAGTGGTTAAAAGATCCCAAATCCTAGTGTGTCAGAGTTCACAAGGGTCTCAAATGGACCCCGAGCAGTGCTCACACTAGGGAGGTCAGTAGTAAGAGTCTTGGTGGCCTTGGCTTTTAGCCGTCCAAGAATGATAGGTTCAGAATAGCACAGGTAACAAATGAGAGGGAGTGGACAGTGGTGAAGGGACAGAAGTTGAGGAAATACACTTATAGTTTAGAAAGCAGACATAGCAAAGTTGAGAACACAGAACAGTTAATCAAAAAGGTCAAGAAGATTTAGAAGCAGGTGCAACACTTAGGAAAAATAACACATTGGCAGAAAGCACATTGGGAGTTGGAGGAGAATCATGTTCCCTGAGATTACAAGATCAACCAGATTATCATACTAAGGTGCATATTATCAAATAAGTATAAGTGGGGCACTAACCTAAAAGGTTTAAAGCTTAAAGGTCCAAATTATGCTAAGGATTCATCACAATATCATAAGACAACCATGTTAAATTATATCATGAAGCACAAAAGTATCAAACATGGTATGGAAACACAAACTAAGATAACCATTCTAATGGTTTCAAACAGTTTCTAAGGATATAGGATTAAGCAAAACAGAGGCATGCTTTGAGACACATCAACAGGGGAGAAGATCATAGTTGATAGAAAAGGTCTTAACATAGATTAGAACACATTACATGTGCAAGTCTGTCATTACAGAGATTCAAAACAGAGTGGGAAAGCAAGCTCATGTCAAATAGCAAATGTAGGCATTCAGGTATTGACATAGTAGACTAATGCACTTAAGAGGATTCAAATTATTCAAATTAGGTATAAACATGTCTCAGAACTTGTAGCATTAAGTAAAATTAATTACTAAAGAGGTTCAAAACAAATGCAAAACTAAACAAAGTTGCACACAAAAATAGCCCAAAAACACATTAAGCCATGAATTTCAGAGGTAAGAATGTGCGAATTATAAACACATAAGAACGAAATTGCAAAGCCAAGTGACTTACCCGTTAAACGGACAATAAAAGAGAACAAATCCCACAATGTTTCTGAGTATCAACAAAGAACAAGAGCCCAGAATTTCAATGCGTCAAAGTTCCCAAAGGCTTCAAAGGAACCCCGAGCAGTGCTCGCACCAAGAAAAGGTTGAAAAGTCAAATCCCGGTGCCGGCCCAGAATCAAGGTATAGAACAAGAGAACGAGAGAACAATAAAGTGATAGCTCCAATTTCTAGTGAAAATCTAGCGATTAAGGTTCCTCTCCCCCCCTCCTCCCCCCCCCCCCGTGAAGGGGAATGGGGAGGGGTTTATATAGTTGTAGCAATACGACAAACAAATAAGGAAATACTATAAAATTAACATAAATAAGGAAATAATATCATGCAGAATCAGTAAAAGTCAGATTAGGGAAACATTAGGTAAACCCTAGTTGACAGAAATCGGAGATTGGCCGGAGATCTTGGCTAATCGAACCCGTATAGCCTCACCATGATGCATATGGACGAGATATCGTCCAGATTTTGAAGGGTGAAGCTAATCTCCCTTTATTCAGAGGTTTACACTTGACAAAATAGAGCAAGTACTTATGTAACACCATGGAGAAACACCCAGTAACGAAGGAACACTGATATGGTAAGTAAATAATGGGGGAATCCCATTATCAGTGGGATTAGGAGAGGGAATTAAGGGGAGGCAGCTAGGGTTCTTCAGAAGAGTGAAGGGGAGATTGAGCGTTTAGGGGCGACAGGTTGGTAGAAATGGGCTAGGGTTTTAGGTAAGGGGTAATATAAAGGAACAGGTAGGTTAATTATGGGTCATTGATCATTTAAGATCAACGACCAAGATCAAACGGGGAAGCGGGGCGGGTTATTAAGCGGGTCGCGACGGGGTTGGGTAAAAGGGTCGCCTGGTTTGGGCTTGGGGTTTATTGGGCTAAGGTGCTGGGCCATTTTGGTCCGAAAAATTGGTTTAAATCTGGGCTACTATTTAAATATGCAAAAGTTATTATAAATAATTTTTAAAAAATGATTAATAAATAAATAAAAATACTATTTATGCACTAAAATGATTATAAATAATAATTTAGCGTTAAAAAAATATAAAAATGCTATTTGGCACAAATAAAATAAATAAAAGCAATTACGGATGAGTATAGGCTATTACTGCAAAATTGTGCAAATAGCTTAAAAAATGCTAACGTAATTATATATAATGAAGTAAAAATATTTGAAACATGTATTATAGGTGCAAAATAATAATTTTAGGTAACTAGGTCATCACAAAATAATTTGAAGGAGTAATTAATAATTATTCAAGTAATTTAAGTACATGAAAATCAATTTAAAAGCTCAGAAAATTATGAAAAATTATAGAAACTGCTCCTATAGATTGGTAAGCTAAATAATGATGCAAAAAATGATGTTTTGAAAGTATATATATTATTTGAGAAAATATGAGGGCAAAATTGGGTATCAACAGCCATTCTTCTGTTGTTTATTCTATTATTGCTGGAACGCGATCTCTGAAATTCTCACGATGCCGATTATTATCAAACCCTTCGGCCCCTAATTCATGTTCAGCTTATCTTGTTCACTTACCCATGCTGATTTCTATTACTCAGGGGGTCTAACTTTTTCTTACGGTGATCACATTCCAGTCACCAACTCATTTCTCGAAGTGAGGGTATGACTTTATGGCTTATACAGTTTTATTGTCTCAATGCCTGTCACCTCTTATCTTTTTCTTCACTTGACTATAGACTCTGTCATGCCATATTTGGATTTACCGTTATCACTCATTTATCACCTCTTACTCATAATGCTTCAGTTACTCTCTTCTTATTCTCCGACTAATATTTTTGTCTATCACTTTATTCTGAAAACTTCAACAAAACGTTCTTTCACATTTAGCTCCTCTCACTGGCTCTTCGAGATGCCTAACATTCTCCTTTTTTTTACTAGGGGATGGAGTCATACTAAGGTAAATATTTATCCCTTTTAGGATGCCACTGTCTATCTTCTAAAATTTCTGAATATTCTAGTATTCATAGCTGACTGTACTATTCTAGAGTTCACCGTCTGGGTGTCTCACAAGGAGATCTATTACCACATGTGTGCTATCTTCGGAAATGCTAGCTAATGATAACAATCCATCCACAATTTTGGGTTACTCTAACCCCAGCTGGATCATGATATCCCATCCTTCTCTTAAACTATATCTGTTAGCTCTCATAGGGCATAATTGAGATTGGTGTGGCCAATTGTATATATCTCTGTTACTGTTGAAAGTAACTCAGAATCCTTATATTTCTCTGCCTGAATTATAATTACTGATAATCTGCACTAACTGGGTACCTCGTACCCGTCTTCACCTTGTTTCTTTTACTTGTTGCAACTTGTATCTTCCTTATGATACTCTTATTGCTTTTTACCATATGGGTGGATAGATATTCATGCCTTAGGGCTCCTTATCAAGAAGCTTACACTTCTTAGTACACACATGATCTGCTGAAGACCTCATATTTACTCATCATAAGCATGATGCAAAATCTAGTTCCTCTGACTAAACTCTTCCACAGCCACATTCAATCTCTTACCAACTGTCTTTGTGAATGTAGGTATCGTTGTATTACGAATAAAGTAGAATTTACGAGTTTGAATTCTTATAACTGAACTCTACCACACGATCTATAGTAAGAAGAAAGAGTGACGGTCCTAAATGCTCTGTAGCCTCCTGCTTATAAGTGTGATGCACAACACATAAACACGACTCTACTAGACATGGCATGTAGACTCCCTAGGACACAACCTGGCTCTGATACCACTTTTTTCACGACCTAAACCGCAGGGCCGCGACGGCACCCGGTGCCTTACTCAACCGAGTACCAACGTAACATATCTTTCTTATCATACCATTATGGGTAAATGGGCGAGAAGGGGCGTCATAACATAACCAGAATAAAACAAAAGGGAATACTCGACATAGGACGACCCAACATGTAATGCAAACTTATACATATGACATACGAGCCTATAAGACCAAAATGATCACTCGTACACTGAACATAGGCCGACAAGGCCATACAATCCTTCATATACATGACATTTGTCTACAAGCCTCTAAGAGTACATAAATATCATAAAGGCCGGGACAGGGCCCTGCCATACCACTAAATACATGTCCAAAGTATACTGACCAAATAAGTAACTCCGGAGCAAGTGGAGTATACCAACACCTTCCGCTGAGCTGATAGCTTACTAGGAGGACTCTCAACATGTCTATTGGGACCTGCGGGCATGAAACGCAACGTCCCCAGGCAAAAAGGGACGTCAGTACAAATAACATACCGAGTATTTAAGGCATGAAAAGCAGTATATAATAGACATGAAAGAAATATGGGGTAAAAGACACAACCTGTAAATCTGAATAGCTCTGTAAATCATGAGACATTTATAATGTCATGCATATGTGTATAAATATCATACCATGCGTAGGTGTATGCGTACATAACATCATCAAGCCTCGGAGGGCATCCCATCATATCATCTCGGCCACTGTGGGCGAAATCTTCAATGTATACCAGCTGATCAGGTGGTGATGCATATATAACGACATAACCTTTCCCCATATCCCAATACATATAATATATGTGTATATAACGCCATCTGGTCATAGGTCAATGTACATGTATAAATGAATACAATGCATAAGAAGTACGTCTATAATATCTCTCGAAATGTCATAAGATCAATAAGCCTTCGGATAAACTTTATCAACTACGTATTTTTCTGAGACCCATAAACAGAAGATATAATAATAAGGCACATGGGGAATCAAGAGCATAGGCACCCCTAGTACTACTATGAATAGAGTCATTTATGAAAGTTGTGCGTTTGCTCGTTTCGTTTGTATCATATGGGTCATGCCAAAAGAAAGAAGGAATAGCCTTAACATACCTCAAGTCATCAATGCAACTCGACAAAAGATTACGACAACTAGAGCGACAACCCTATAACAAAGAAATACATGTACAACTAAGACGGCGCTAGTACATCACGTATCTCAAACGATAACTCGATTCTAAAATAAAACGGGCAGCATTTCCCCTGATTTTACTTCTCCCTCAAGCCTACTATAGGTGAGACAAAAACACAATACAACCCACAACTCGAAAATAACCTACTACAATTCGAGACCTTTAATCCAACAAAAAACCCCAATATACCATAACACACTTAATCAACAAGTTATCAATTAGCTTGAAATTTTAACGACAAGCGACCAGCCCACTACCCTACAACATGTGCCATTTCTCCACGCCCTTTTATCCTTCCAAACTCCATAAATCAGCAGCACAATAGGCCAACACGACTGGACTACAAAACAGTCCACTAAAACTGAAATAAATCGACCTCACGGCTTCTGATCACCGTCCAGTGTGTTCTAACTATTAGGAAACGAATTTATCAACCTTCCTTGATATTTAAAAGCTTAAATACAGAAAGTAGGTGTTTTTGTTAACCATTAAGCACCTTCCAAAACTAAAACTACAAAGAAAAAGAGAGGCGGTATAATGATACTTACGTCGTAGGGATCATTCTAATGTTATCGCTTCTTGATTTCGTGAAAGGGATGTTGATCTTGCTTGGAATTTATTGAACCAGTTCTTGGAGAGCTTGAGAGTATATTGGTAAGTATTCTCTGTATTTTGATGATATATAAGGGGATAAGACCACCTATAAGCCCACCGCCTCAATTCTCCAAGCAGGTGGGTAAGCTGCCTGCTTGGCAGCTTGAGCAGTGCAACTTCGGACACTTGTATCTCTCTACTCCGATATCGTATTAACAAACGGTTTTGAGAGTTAGAAACTAGACACATGAGACTTTAATTCCAAATAAATATCTCCCTGTATCTCTCAATATATTGGGAGAAAACGGCCTCGCAACCTGGCCTATAAACCTGCCAGTTTCTACGAAGTGCGGCGACGTGACTTGGCGACCCTATTTTAAGAATCCATATTTCTGTACCCGATGTGGTATGAACGAATGGTTTGGACCATTGGAAACTAGGTTCCAAGACCTTCATTTTGGTATGAGCTATGTCCCAAAATTATATCATAAAGTTTACGAATGTAATTTCTCAAAACCGCTCGTTACAATGCAATTCTTAACTCGATATTTCCGTAAGTTAAATTTGATTTTTCCCAAACTTTATATTTTATATCCAAACATCATATATTGTCATATTATGACTTTACACTCATTTAAATTATGATTAACAAGTCTCATTCATCCTAACTTACTTAACACTTCGATAAACCTTCCTTAGCCTTGTAGAAGGATTTCATCCTTTTTGAGCTTACATCAATTGACTTACGACATACTTTCACATACGAAAACATAGGGTGTAACAGATTATTCAAAACCTCAAGAAAATGTTGTAAGCAGCAAAAGGCAAATGGCCCGAAGAATTGCTCGGAGTTCTATGGGCCTACCGAACAACGGCCAAATCGAGCACAGGAGAAACTCCTTTTATACTTGTGTACGGTGTTGAAGCCCTAATCCCGGTGGAAGTGGGTGAACCCACTTTGAGATATTTTCGGGCAGATGAAGAATCGAACAACGAAGCAATGTTAATCAACTTAGAACTGCTCGAGGAATGCAGGGACTTGGTGCATGTAAGAATGGCAGCTCAAAAGCAGAGAATAGAGAGATATTATATTCGAAGAGCCAACCTCCGTTATTTCAAAGTAGGAGATTTGGTTATGAGGAAAGTAATCCAAAATACCCAGAAGCTCAATGCGGGGAAGCTAGGTCCAACATGGGAAGGTCCCTACCGGATTTCACCTATCATTGATAAAGGATCATACGAGTTGGAGAACCAGAATGGAGAAAAGTTGCCTAGCAACTGGAACGTGGCACACCTCAAAAGATATTATTGCTGATGAACATTATTCAAGCAAAAGTATGTGCTACACTATTTTTCCCTTCGTTCAGTTTTTGTCCCAACTGGGGTTTTCTAGCAAGATAGCAAGGCAAACAAACAAGCTTCCACTCGGGGATGGTTAGATAATCGTTGGTTCGATAGAGAATTCCCACTTGGAAGTTATGTTTGCTACCGAACAGAGATTACTCGACCGTTCACGAGCACAAACCTCTAGAATATTTTTAGATAGTCTTTTGCTCGATAGCATGGATTCCTAAGGGGAAGTAAGGTATGTTGCCGAGTTAAGGATTATCTAGTAATTCATTTGGTGGAATCTTTGAAAGCACAAGACTTCTAGTGTTTCGATTTGCCCTCTTTGCATTCGAACACTGGGGCGAATGATATGAGGATACGAGAACATTGACTGCTACGTCAACCGGGAAACAAAAATCTGGAAATAAAATGCATCATTGGGACCGGGAACTGCGGAGCCAACCCCGTAGAAATAAGTTGTACAAGATAGCCACATGTAATGGTAATTTCTTTTCAGTATAGCAAATGCTTATGTATTTTTTGAAAATAGAAGGAATAAAATAAAATCCTTTTTTTATCGTGTTTCTTGTTTGAACGATGAATTAACTTTGTCATTTGAAAGTTAACCGAGTACTTCAAATGTTAGTGCCATAATGAACATGAGATGTCCTCTTCAAAAGCACCGTAAACATAAGAGGGCACTCTCTTATGAAAACCCTCACATTAAAGGGTTGGTTTCAGAAGAATTTATGCCCGAAATCAAAATGCCTTTGAGGAAAAATGCACCCGAAGACGAACACGAAAGGACGCAAGAAGTAAACTTGCGCAAATACTTATGAAAACCCTCATGTTAACGGGTTGGTTTAGGAAGAAATTGTGCCCGGAATCAAAATGACTTCGAGGAAAAATGCACCCAAAGACATACACAAAAGGACGCAAAAAGTAAACTTGTGCAAATACTTATAGAAACCCTCACGTAAAAGGGATAATGCTCGGAACCAAAGTGCTTCGAGGAAAATGCATCTGAGACTACACGTAGTAAAGTGCGAATATAAAAACGTGCGCATAAATCTTAAGCAAATGCAAAGGTTAAAGACTCACATGGATATTCAAACGAAAGTAAGAATCAAATAATACTTGAGCAAAAATATGTCTTTATTTACAAGAATGTGCCAAAAAAGGTAAAAATGCAAAATGGGAAAAAGAAAATAAAAGCTAAACTGCAGTGTCTCCGGAACCAGGAGGAAGAGGAGTGTCCGCATCCCAGGGAGAAGTAAGTGGGTCCACCGATGTCTCAACATTTTCACCAGTTTGGCCTTCGGCATCATCATCTTCTAATTCTTCTTCAGTTCCCGAAAACTTGGAACTAGAACTAGAAGGTCCACGTACATCAGACCTCAATGGGAGTCCACTTTTAGCAGCTAACTCAAGCCGCGTGCCTTAGCAATTTTGGCATCAAAATCAATGACACCAGCTTTTGCCTCTTCCAAGGTTTTTATCCTTATGTTGTACATGGCATGAGTTTTTTCAACAACGAGGGAAGCCTCTCGGCGCTTGAGTTCTTCTTTGAGTTGGGTTACCTCGGTAGAAAGGTTTTCCCGGGCGGACCTAGCAAATTTGAGGCTGACATCAAGGTCGCGGACAGTTGAACTAAAGAGCATATTATGCTCGATAGTTTTCATGTACTTCTCTTCTTGCTGGGCGTGTTTCGCCCCCATAGCAAAAAGCTCTTCAAATTTGGAGTTCAAGGCTGCCTCTAAGTTAATCACTCTTTCAGCAGAGGCAGCCTCTCGATCGGTTGCAGCAAGAACGACGTTATGGACTTCAACCCATTTGACCTTGGCTTCGTCAAATCTAACCCTCAGCAGACAAACTTTTTTGGCTAAGAGTTACCACTTCTTGCTCACTTTGCCGCAAACGAGCTTCCAATACAACAACCTCAGTAGTTTTGGCTTCCAGTTCCGAAAGGCGAGCGATATGTTGCTCCTGCTCTGACAAAAGCTGATCCGCACAGAGGTAATCTCTTCCTTTTCATGAATCAACCTCTGAAGGCCGTCGAAAGCAAGAAAGTTGGCCTACAAAGTAAGAAGGGTAAAGTTCAGGATATGCTTACACCCAAAAATAGAAGAAGTAATAAAGGAATAAAGAAATGTACCGTTGCGGCGTTGTGCATGGCATTGTTCAACAATCACTCTCCCGAGAGTGCCTGAATCTTTTTCCAGTCTTTTTCTGAAGCCAAAGGCTTTAGATAATTAGCAAGCTCCACCGGCCAGGTTAGCAAGTTGCATCCGATAGAGACCAAAAGAGTAACGTTCCTCCTCCTTTGTGGATCTTCAGAAGGGGCAGCATAATTTTGCCCCAAATTCCCATAAACTGGCGACTGTGGAAGAGGAACACCTTCTTCATTGTCAAGTGCGGCCGGTGGAGGTGATGTAGCAATTGCTGGTGGAAGAGTGGATGAAGATGGAAGTGATGTAGCAGTTGCTGGTATTGGTGAAAATGGAGATGAAGCTGATAGAGTTGAAGAGTGAGAAGAAGCTGCATCAAATGCAGTGCTGGCAGTTGGATGCTCTAACCAAAGACGACAAGAACCCGGTACTCAGCCCCATAGTACCGGGCACAACAATTGGGGCCCAAAAATGGGAGTTCACATTATCTACCAAATCAAACTCTCCCCAAAGTGTCGAGGCATCGTCCTCGATTGGTGTAACTCTCTTAAAAGGTCGAGCATCATGTTGAGAAAAAGGGTACCTAATAACAGCCCATGTACGAGGGTTAGCAGTAGGGAATTTCTCTTCAAAGTCCTTTGTGGTACTGAGTCTTCTTGGGATGATGGAACCCACCGTTGGAGGAGCAGAGTCCTCGGCTTTGTTCTTGTTATTTGAAGAACCGGCATGCTTGGAGGAAGAAGCCATCGAATAAGAAGAAGGAAAAAGTTTTTGTTTGAAGAGAATTAAAGCTGGGAAGAAGGTGTAGTGCTATCACTGATCAATATCTCCTGCCGTGGAACCACCTGCATACATTTAAAGATGCAGCACCCCCGGCAAAAGGGACATTAGTACTGTCGAATAGCACTAGTATGTATAACTAAATACCCTCTCAATAGAATGACAAATAATACAAACAAGATTATCATAAAATCAATGAAAGCCTTAATCAACATCAAACCTCAATTTAGGATGAAGACAGTGTTCAAATTAATTTCCATATCTCATATTGAGAGATTTTTAGTATCGATATACCACTGTCCACAATACCATTATTCACAATACCAGTACCACTGTACTCTCAGCACGGAGTCCGATCAGGACCCGATCAGCTAGGCTATCTCATTAGAGACATTAACCACAATTACTCTCAATATCAATACCACCGTCTTTAGCACGGAGTCCGATCACGACCCGATCGGCTAGGCTATCTCATTAAAGACACTAACCACAATTACACTCAATATTAATACCACCATCTTTAACACAGAGTCCGATCACGATCCGATCGGCTAGGCTATCCATTAGGGACATCGGCCACAATCACAATTTTAATTATAATTTCCAGCACAATCACCACCATGTGTGCGGCATGGTTTCCGATCACGACCCGACCTGTTACACCTCATGTTTTTTTGTACGTGGAAGTACGCCATAAGTAAATTGATATAAGCTCGGAATGAGATGTTACATTCTGCATTTTCGTACGTTAAAGTTTCATCGTAAGCTAATCGACGTAAGTTCGGGAATGAGATTATTTTGAGATTATAAGCATTTTTCTATTTCAAACAAGTGATGAGTAAATTCCTGAAGGTGAGAGGGTAAGCAAATAAAAAAAATGAATTTTCGCCAAAGTTTGACATGTTGGGATATAATACGGTCCGAGCTAAAATACACGGTATTTATGGACTAGTGCCATACAAGGCACCCAATGACCATGATAGTAAGGTGTATAAGGTATGTGGTATTTGCGAGTAGTATTTTAAGTAATTTAGATTATTCTTAATTATATGGGTAATTTGCTAATTATTGGATTCGTGGGGGATTAATAATTTATTATGGAAATGGGGGAATTATTGGATAAGACTTGATGACAAACGTGGCAGCCCACTAATGCCCATATAATGACTCATTGTTCTTCATGAGTTGGTGGCATGTTAGGAGAAGTTTTGTATAAAATAATCCCCAATATATAAAGCTCCTCTAAATTACATTATGGAGATGTTTACTACAAAAGCAACAAATGGATTTATATGGCTTATGGCAACGTGAATTCTCTCCAGCAAACTTATATAAAAGAATGTCCAAGTCAAGCAACAAGAAGTGACAAAATTCGTACAGGATTAGATGATAGCAACATAAATCGCTTCAAGAATTTAGTACGAAGTTATATTGTGTAATAGCAACGGGATTTGCACGTTCTAATGGAGCACGGTATAATCTTTCTCAAGAATATCACACATATTTTCCCCTACTTCGATCTGTCGTTACGTGTTGTGCAATCGACGTGTATTAGAGGAATTGTCAAGAGAATCGGCTCAGGTATGTTAAGGTTATCCCTTCTTTCTTTTGGCATGATCTATGCGACACAAACGAAACGAGCAAATGCAGAATTTTCATAAATGACTCTATTCATAGAAATACTAGAGATGCTTATGTTCTTGATTCCCCATGTGTCATATTATTCTATCATCTGTTGATGGGTCTCAAAAAATACATAAATTGATAAAGTTTACTTTATGATATTAATCAGAGGCATAATGGTCTTATGACGTTCCGAGAGATTTTATTGGCGTACTTCTCATGCATTGTATTCATTTACATTGACTCATGACCAGATGGCATTATATACGCGTATATATGTATATTATATATATATGGGATGTGGAAAAAGGTTACTGCGTTATATACGCACCACCACCTGATCAACTGGTATACGTTGATGATTTGCCCACAGTGGCCGAAATAACATGATAGGATGCCCTCAAAGGCTTGATGATGTTATGAACGCATAAACCTATGCATGGTATGACATTTATACGCATATGCATGACATTATAAAAAAAATGAAATGATTCACAGAGCTATGCAGATGTACATGTCGAGTCTTTTACTCCGTGTTTCTCTCATGTCTATTATTTACTGATTTTCATTCCTTACATACTAGATACATTATTTGTACTGACGTCTCTTTTGCCTGGGGACGCTACGTTTCATGCCCACAAGTCTCGATAGACAGGTCGAGAGTCCTCCAAATAGGCGATCAGCTCAGCGAAATATGTTGTGCAATCCATTTGCTCCGGAGTTGCTTGTTTAATTAGTATGATTTAGATGTGTATTGTTTGGTATGGCGGGGCTCTGTCCTAACCTTTATGACAATTATGTATTCTTAGAGGCTTATAGACAGATGTCATGTACGTAAGAGATTGTATGGCCTTGTCGGCCTATGTTCAGTGGACGAGTGGTAATTTTGGTCTTATAGGCCCATATGTCTTATGTATAAGTTGGTATTACATGTTGTATTCTACCTATCTCACGGCAACCTCTCCAGCTCAGTCATCTATGATAGTATGATACGAAAAGATACGTTATGTTGGTACTTGGTTGAGTAAGGTACCGGGTGCCCGTCGCGGCCCATCGATTTGGGTCGTGACAAAAGTAGTATCAGAGCTATTCTGTCCTAGGGAGTCTACAAGCCGTGTCTTAGTAGAGTCTTGTTTATGGGTGTGTTGTACACCACACCTATTAGCAGGAGGCTACAGGGCATTTTATAATGTCACTCTTTCTTCTTACTCTAGATCGTGTGGTAGAGCTCAGTTGTAAGATTCAAACTCCTAAACTCTATCTTATTCATAATACAATGATACCTACGTCCAGAAAGACGGTTGGTAAGGTATTGAATGCAGCTATGGAAGAGTTGAGTCAGAGGAACTCGATTTTGCATCATGCTTATGCTGAGTAAATGTAAGGTCTCCAGCAGATCACATGTGTTCTAAGACGTGTGCGCTTCTGGAAAAAGGAGTCCTAAGGCTCATCTATCCACCCATATGTTAAAAAGTAACAAGAAATTCAGAAGGTAGATACAAGCTTCAGCAAGTAAAAGGTGCAAGGTGAGAAGGGTACGAGGTACCCAGTTAATGAAGATTATCAGTATTTACAATTCAGGCAGAAAAATATACGCATTTTGAGTTACCTTCAACAGTAATGGCCACACCTATCTCAGCTATGCCCTATGGAAACTAACAGATATGGTTTAAGAGAAGGACAGGATATCAGGATCCGGCTGGGGTTAGAGTAACCCAAAAGGATGGATGGATTGTTTGCGTCAGTTGACATTTTTGAAGGATATTGCCAATGTGCTAATAGATCTCCTTGTGAGACACCCAGATGGTGCACACTAAAATAGTACAACTAGATATGAGTAGTACAAAGATAGACACTGGAAATCCTGGAAGGGATAAATATTATCTTAGTGTGGCTCCCGTCCGTAGTAGATCGAGAATGTTAAGCAACCCGAAGAGCCAGCGGATGGAGCGAGGGGAGCAAAAATGTTTTGTTGAAAGTTTTCAGAACAAAGTGATAGACATAAATGTTAGCGAAAAATAAGAAGAGAGTTAATGTGATACATGGATGACAAAGGTAGGTAAAAAAAATGACTGTATTACAGAGTCTATAGTTAAGTGAAGGAAAAGACAAAAGGTAACGGGCCTTGAGACCACAAAAGAGTAAGGGCCATACAGTCATACCCTCATTTCAAGAAATAAGTTCGAGACTCCAACGTGATTACCAGAAGAAAAAGTTAGACCGTAGAATAATAAAAATCAGTATGGGCTGGTGAACAGATAAACTAAACGTGAGTTAAGGACTGAGTGATTGGATAATAGTTAGCATCATGAGAATTTCAGATTACGTTCCGGCGATAATAGAATGGACAACGGAAGAAGATTCATGAGAAATTCAGGAATGGTTATTCAAGAAGACACTTCCCTAAAGCAAGCAATATGAGCAAAGTTAAGCTTAAGGGGTTGTATGTGCCAGTTATACTAAGTGTCACCATCGTGAGTAAGGAATTTTGTTATCCTTGCTACAGAAGGATTACCGCAAGGTGAGTAAGGGTCATCGATGATGTGAAAAGACGTTAAAGATGAAGAGATAAAACATCTATCGGTAGATCGTCCTGGCTCCAACTCTTAGTACTCCCATAAAGGAGGGATATGGAGTGATGTGGCATTAAGTCAGAATTAAGTGGTTCTAATAACTATGGAATAGTAAAGGAAGAATGCGATAAAAAAATGAGAAAGGAAGGAGATTGCACTTATCCAAATCCTATAGATAGGCCACAATTCCGAAATATTATGCAAGCACGACGTCAAGGAAAGGAAGTAAGGGTTCCTGCTAGGGATGTTATAAGGAGCTAGTACGAGAGGTAAGTTAAGACAATGGAAATAACCCAAGAAAAATTATGCAGAATATTGAAATGAGAATGGGCTAACGAGTAGTTAGTAGTTGATTCATTAAGAGACTAGTTATGGCTAGACAAGAGGTTACAGACAAAGCAGCAGATCGTGCCAGATAAACATAGTAAAACCAAATATAGTAAATTCAGCCTTGCAGTTATGACATTGTAATACTTGAGATATATTCAGATAGGAGTTGAGGAAGTTAAAGGTACCGTATGAGTGTTACGAAAATAAAAGAGACTTCCACTAGGAGGACAGTCAAAATATCAGTTCAGAAGCAACCCTACAAGCACATGAGTGTGGAGGTAAATAACTAAGGATAAATGTAGGTGAGTACGAACATCAAAAATTCTATCGGGAACATGATGTAATGAGCTCGCAACTTTACAAGAGTCAGAGGATCCTCCCTAAATACTACAATGAAAGACTAGCTGAGGAAGTAAGGAAGAAGGCTTCAATCTAAGCTCAATGACCTAAGGAGGAAATGGTCTTAGAACAACAGTCTAACAACAACATTGTATGCACTCCATAAGAAAATGGAACCTACCATAGCTAATGAACGGGAAGTAAAATCAGAAGTAATATTCAAGATCATATGAGTTGTATGGAATTCCAATATATGTGGGCACTAAGGTAAGCTAGTATGCATGCAACAAGGGGGTAGAAAAACCAGGAAAAGTAATTGCTTACATTTAAAGAAAGCTGAGAAGGAACGAAAAGAATTATTCGATTAATGACCTAGGGTACGTTATGAACGCACTTAAGAGTTCGGAGTTTTATACATGCAGCATATATGTTGACAATCATATAGACGTAGAAGACTCTGGTATACGTTAAAAGAAAGAATTGAGCCCAGGGTATAGACAAAGGATTGAATTGTTAGAAGATTGAATCATGAATATTCCATAGCGTCCATGAAGGGCTAAAGTAATAACTAATACCATGAGCTGCAGATCGGAAGATAGCTTAAGCCTACATAAAGGTTGATCAGAGAAAAGAGGAAACTAAAGAGTTACATCAACTAAGTAAATCAGGAATTTGATTATTGGATACAGGAAATTATGGACACCGTGATTGAGAACATTGCAGAATCACTCTTAATATCAGAGGTACAAGAGAGATAGTACAACAACCATATTCTATAACGGCTCTACAAGAAAGCCAGTTAGAAGAGTATAGCCTCATAAGAAGTCAGTATGAAGCTCTCGCCGGATTGTGCATGCACCATAGGTGCAAGTATTATAATAAAGCTTCAAGTTAAGGATGTAAATTATACCTGTGTTGAAGGAAGGTTATGAAAGAGATAGAAGAATGTGAGGCGATATTTTAAGGTAAGGTAAAGGTGAACAACGTACGAGATACTCAAATGCAGAAGTTTGTAAACAGTCCATACTTCGGATAGAAGGCTAGAAGCGTGGGGATTTAATATCCAGGAATAATAGCGGCATCGTCAGTAGCATATCTTCTAGCCTATGGTTTCTAGGTACCGAGAGATCTAGTCAAGAGAGTAAACAATAGTTAGAGACGATGTGATGTCTCGCTTAATGCTCCAGAATACCATAAGGAAATTTATGGTGCAAGAAAGTTGAAGGAAGAATGCGAATAGTATAAATAGATATGTATAGGTCGCAAGCTAAAGAATAGTAAAGCGACAAAGTTTTATGACAGTAGTAAGGATGATAAAGGGCGAGTGAGAAAGTGACGAGAATGGATAAGTCCTCGGGATTAAGCCCATGAAATCAAGAGAGTTAATGGTTTCTCTAAGTTATAGAAAGTTCAGTATAGCCTGAATGAACTCAAAGGGATCTAAGACTAATAGCATCTAAAAGAAATGGAATGCTGCCCCAGTAGTGGAATGAGGATGTGATTGTGCTATATAAAAGATGACGTTTGGGCCTTTGATTGAATAATGACTTGAAAAGGATTTCATGAATTGTACGGGATTAAAATACCCATGTAAGGTGAGTCATACTGGGATGCTACAAAATACGGTTATGGAAGTATATTATCACCCCTAGGTGGATCAATCTAATTACTCCAGATGTCCCCGATGAGACGTGAGCCCTAGCGGCAGTGTTACATAAAAGATCAAGTTATCAGTGGTAGATCATAGATCCACATTAAGGTGAATCAACAATAGATGGATAAAAGTTCAACAGTGTGAGATGAGATCAGGCCGTCATACTTAAGATGAATAGTAATGAGGAAGCATTAAAGGACTTAGATTTATATATATGGGATAAGCAACGAGAGTAACTTGGAGTTTGGTAGCAGACCTCAGTAACAATAAATTGAGGCAAGATTTATGGTATATTATGACCTACTTAAATGCAGTAAAGGCATGTGGATAGATAACCGGGCCAATGAAATAAGATATAGCGATATTCGTAAGACCGACAAAGTATCAAGCGAAGAACTTCAGTATACCTATAGATGCCCAGAGGGACATCTTGTCAAGCTCTGTATATGTTTACAAAGTGAGGCCTAGAGATGGGCTAAAAGCTCGAGGAAAAAAGAGATAAGAGTTGCATAGGTGCACTTACAAGGTCAGAATCGTACAGGCTGCATGATAGAAGGTAGCAACAGTTACGAGATTGGAAGGATTCCGACCATAAGTCGTGGTGTGAGAAAGAGGCCTAAAGGGGGGAAGGCCCTGGCCTTTGGAATTATTCATAGAACAGTTGCCTAGATGGCAAGGACAGTACTAAAGTATTCGGAAGACATAAGTCATGAAAATGATAAGTGCATCAGTCAGCATTCGAGGACGAATGATCCAAAGGGGGAATGATGTTACACCCCATGTTTTTTTATACGTGGAAGTACGCCATAAGTAAATTGATATAAGCTCGGAAATGAGATGTTACATTCTGCATTTTCGTACCTTAAAGTTTTGTCGTAAGCTAATCGACGTAAGTTCGGGAATGAGATTATTTTGAGATTATAAGCATTATGATATTTCAAACAAGTGATGAGTAAATTCGTGAAGGTGAGAAGGTAAGCAAATCAAAGAAAATGAATTTTCGTCAAAGTTTGACATCTTGGGATAAAATACGGTCCGAGCTAAAATACCCGGTATTTATGGACTAGTGCCATACAAGGTACCACATGACCATGATAGTAAGGTGTATAAGGTATGTGGTATTTGCGAGTAGTATTTTAAGTAATTTGAGATTATTATTAATAATATGGGTAATTGGTTAATTATTAGATTCGTGGGGGATTAATAATTTATTATGGAAATGGGGGAATTATTGGATAAGACATGATGACAAACGTGGCAGCCCACTAATGCCCATATAATGACTCATTGGTCTTCATGAGTTGGTGGCATGTTAGGAGAAGTTTTGTATAAAATAATCCCAAATATATAAAGCTCCTCTAAATTACATTATGGATATGTTTACTACAAAAGCAACAAATGGATTTATAATCCTTATGGCAACGTGAATTCTCTCCAGCAAACTTATATAAAAGAATGTCCAAGTCAAGAAACAAGAAGCCACAAAATTTGTACAGGATTAGATGATAGCAACTTAATTCGCTTCAAGAATTTAGTACGAAGTTATACTGTATAATAGCAACGGGATTTGCAAGTTCTAATGGAGCACGGTATAATCTTTTTCAAGAATATCACACGGATTTTTTCCTACTTCGATCCGCCGTTACGTGTTGTGCAATCGACGTGTATTAGACAGATTGTCAAGAGAATCGGCTCAGGTATGTTAAGGCTATCCCTTCTTTCTTTTGGCATGATCTATACGACACAAACAAAACGAGCAAATGCAGAATTTCCATAAATGACTCTATTCATAGATATACTAGAGATTCTTATGTTCTTGATTCCCCTTGTGTCATATTATTCTATCATATGTTCATATGTCTCATAAAATACGTAAATTGATAAAGTTTATTTCATGATATTAATCAGAGGCATAATGGTCTTATGACGTTTTGAGAGATTTTATTAACGTACTTCTCATGCATTGCATTACATTGACCTATGACCAGATGGCATTATATACGCGTATATATGTATATTATATGTATATTATATGTATATGGGATATGGAAAAAGGTTACGGCGATATATACGCACCACCACCTGATCAGCTGGTATACGTTGATGATTTGCCCACAATGGCCGAAATAATATGATGGGATTCCCTCAGAGACTTGATGATGTTATGAACGCATAAACCTATGCATGGTATGACATTTATATGCATATGCATGACATTATAAAAAAATGATTCACAGAGCTGTGCAGACGTACATGTCGTGTCTTTTACTCCGTGTTTCTCTCATGTCTAGTATTTACTAATTTTCATTCCTTACATACTCGGTACATTATTTGTACTAACGTCCCTTTTGCCTGGGGATGCTGCGTTTCATGCCCACAGGTCTCGATAGATAGGTCAAGAGTCCTCCAAATAAGCGATCAGCTCAGCGGAATATGTTGGTGCACTCCACTTGCTTCGGAGTTGCTTGTTTGGTCAGTATGATTTAGATGTGTATTGTTTGGTATGGCGGGGCTCTGTCCCGACCTTTATGACAATTATGTATTCTTAGAGGCTTGTAGACAAATGTCATGTACGTAAAAGATTGTATGGCCTTGTCGGCCTATGTTCAGTGTACGCGTGGTTATTTTGGTCTTATAGGCCCCTATGTCTTATGTATAAGTTGGTATTACATGTTGTATTCTACCTATCTCACGGCAGCCTCTCCGGCTCAGTTATCTATGATAATATGATAAAAAAAAAGATACGTTATGTTGGTACTCGGTTGAGTAAGGTACCGGGTGCCCATCGCGGCCCATCGGTTTGGGTCGTGACACGACATGCTAGGCTGTCTTATTCGAGACATCAACCTTTTTATATTAATCATCGCATTTCATATTACTTTCACATCTTTTCATTTCATTGGCACTAATGGCCATAATTATAAGATCATACTTGGCACGTTGGCCATATTTAGTACTTCATGCTCACCATTTCAACTTCAATTATCATCATCATCTTGAACAAAAAATACAATTCAAATCAAGGTGTGTAGTACACATGTGAGCAATTTAGAGTCTAAGGCACATAGAGATATTTCACAAACTTTGGCATAATAGCCTTCGTTTGAACTAGACTTAAAGTCGAAACATTATTAATGCACAGCCCATATTTTAACACATCCTCAATTGGTAACACAACATGAATAAAGCATTTGGAATACTTAATGACCATATATCTTTCAACCAAATCTTACTCGGAATAGCCAATTTTATAATGGACCACTCGGGACTTACATAATTTACATGAATATCATGGGATTCAATTCTAAGAGAAGATTTTATCCAACATACCTTGTCCGAGCTTTCATTAAGTTACTACAATGCCCCAACACTTCTAGCAATAACAATCTATAGGAAGATAGTGAAAATCGGTTAATAATTAGAAGGATTTCCATGATGTAACTCTCTTAGGAATTTTACCAAAAACCTAACATGCAAAATAGACCACAAGGCTCTACAATGGAGATCCTTTCATCCCTCAACCAATTTCAACAAGAAACTACCCAAAATGGTTTATTAACCCCACATACTACAACTTTGTGTCACATGCATGGCCTATTTCCAACCCCACAATATATTTGAACTCATAACCTCTTGTATGAAAGCTTAGAAGTAGGACTAACCAGGATGAAGGATAATCTAGTGATTGACTTCCTTGATTCTTGAAGATTGGTGCAAGATTGGATGATTGGGAGGTTAGGTTTTCTCCTTCTCTCTCTAAAATGCTCTCATCTCTCTCTAGACTCACCAAAAAATCATCCCAAATAAAGCCCCAAATGCTATATATTAAAATGGGGTCTCGGGTTGAAAAAATGCCAAATTTTGCACAGTCGCGTCGCATGGGGTGCCGCGGGGAGCGGCGCGGTAGTGAAAAATGTGCCTATAAACGAAATTTTGAAGTGTTATGGAAATCCCCACAGGGGGCGCCGCGGTAGTGACACATTCTACCAGCGTTTGGTAATTTGGTCATAACTTGTTGTAGGAGTGTCCAAATGACGAACGGTTTGAAGCGTTAGAAACTAGACTCGAAGATGTTTCATTTGATAGGTTGCTAATCATATAACTCCTTATATATATGTAGATATGATTATTCAAAAATTTGGTCTTGTGCGTACTCATTTGCAACTTTAGTCTATCATGTAATTTTCCAACATGACTTAGACTTAGGCCTCTCCTTAGACCCCACATCACTTATAATATGTCTCGTACACTTATTATCTTATCCAATTGATATCCATAATATTAATAGCCCTCATCGGCATACAAAGGAATATAACTAGCACACATCAACTTTCTTAATAGCGCTTAAGTACTTCGAAATTTTCCGGGGTGCTACATTCTCGACCACTCAGGATCATTTGTCCTTGAATGAGAAGTAGAGTCGACCCAATGCTGATAATAACTTAACTATTTTCTTACACACCTCAATCTCCCAAATTTTTGACTATCTCTCGAATTTTCCAGAAATTTCGGCAGTGTTTCCCTTGTAAAAACTTATACATAATCCAATGACGTAACATAACATAAAAACAACACCAACCATGGCCTCATAAACAACATATAACTAGAAAGGAACACCTTTAACATCAACTATACAAGTGATACACAATTCATAGGCGACAATTTCCTAGAAAGATTACATAGCTATTCAAACAAATAAGGATACTTCTTCTTCATCTCTTCCTCGGCCTCCCAAGTAGCTTCTTCAACTTGTTGATTTCGCCACATCACTTTTACGGAGGCAATTTCTTTGTTTCTCAATTTTCGGATTTGCTTATCCAGAATGGCATCTAGAATTTCTTCATAGGTCAGTTCTTCATTAACCTCAATAGTCTCAACTGGCACAATAAGTGACAGATCTCTGATTGCCTTCTTCAACATAGACACATGAAATATCGGGTGCACTAATGACATCTTAGGTGGTAGCTCAAGCTTGTACGCCAACTCACTGATTCTCTGAATGATTTTGTACGGTCCGACATACCTCGGACTCAATTTCCCTTATTTACCAAATCGCAATACACCTTTCATGGGGGAAACTTTCAAGAATACCTAATCATATTCTTTGAACTCCAGATCCCTACGACGAACATCCGAATAGGATTTCTGACGACTCTGAGCAGTCTTCAACTGCTCCTTACTGATTTTAACTTTTTCCATAGCTTGATGCACGAGGTCTTGCCCTATCAACTCTACTTCACTAATTTCTAACCACCCAATGGGAGATCTATATCTCCTACCATATAAAGCCTCGAACGGTGCCATCTGAATGCTAGCATGATAGCTATTGTTGTATGCAAATTCTATTAGTGGTAAATGATTATCCCATCCACCTTTGAAGTCTAGAACACAAGCGCACAACATATCCTCAAGCGTTTGAATAGTCCACTTTGCCTGCCCGTCAGTCTGCGTGTGAAAGGCTGTACTAAGATTCACCTGAATACCCAAACCTTGCTGAAATTTCTTCCAAAAATTAGTAGTGAATTGTGCTCCCCGATCAGAAATGATGGAAACTGGGGTACCATGTAACCTGACTATTTCTTTGATATACAACTGAGCATACTGCTCCGCTGTGTCGGTAGACATAAGCGGCAAAAAGTGTGCTGATTTCGTGAGTAGATCCACAATCACCCAAATTGAGTCAAACTTGCGCGGAGTGCACGGTAATCCTATCACAAAGTCCATATTAATCATTTCCCATTTCCACATTGGAATTTTGATGTTTTGTGCCAACCCACCGGGCCTTTGGTGTTCAGCCTTCACTTGCTGACAATTCAGACATCTTTCCACAAAGTCCGCCACATTCCTCTTCATATCATTCCACCAATAGACTTCCTTAAGATCATGATACATTTTTGTAGAACCTGGGTGCACGAAATACCTAGAAGTGTGAGCTTCAGTCAAAATTCTTTCACGGAGACCATCCATATTTGGAACACATAGTTACCCTTGGTACCTTAGTGTACCATCATCCATGCCAAGAGAAAAGGCCATGGTCTTATGTTTATGAATCCCCTCTTTCAATTACGCCAACAATAGATCGTCGTATTGTTTCTCTTTGACTTTCACAACAAGCGATGATTCAACCTTATTTTGCACAATTACCCCTCCTTCACTAGAGTCTGCAAGACGAACTCCTAAACTAGCCAATCGATGAACTTCTTTGGCCAATGGCCTTTGATATACCTCCAAGTGTGCTAAGCTACCCATAGATTTTCGGCTAAGAGCATCCGCCACAACATTAGCCTTCCCCAGATGGTATAAAATATCAATGTCATAATCCTTGAATAATTCAGGCCATCTTCTCTGCCTCAGATTCAATTCTTTCTATTTGAAAATATATTGAAGACTCTTGTGGTCCGTAAATACATCCACATGGACCCTATACAATTAATGACGCCAAATTTTTAATGCAAATACCACTATCGCCAGTTCTAAGTCATGTGTTAGGTAGTTCTTTTCATGATTTTTGAGTTGCCTAGAAGCATAAATGATCATCTTGCCACATTGCATCATTAGTGGAACATCTATATCACATTTCTCTTTCATATGACCTCCTAGGAATTGAGTTCTACAAAAATTTCCTTGATGCGATTACATTTTATTAGTACTTACAGCTTGTATTTCCCAAATTTCTCAACAAAAGAAATTACTAGGTTAGTTTTCTTATAGGACCATCTGTTTCAAATGAATAACATCTACTAGCTTGCGCGCACACCCTAATAACATCAACCTGCATGGCATTGCCTCAATATGTGAAGTAACATCGTGCTCAGACCTTTCTTAGCCACCCTCTTTCCTTATTATAAGTCTTGTAGGATTTTAAGAAACCACTTTACTTCCCTTGTGAACATTCTCACGATTCCTCTTTACTGCTAAACACTTCCCAAAACACATATCGACATCCTTCATATATATTAAATAAAACACAATCATTGGCCCGAACAGGCCCTTTTCTGAAACTTGAGATCCTCCTAAATTCTTCAAAGACGAATTCTTGTTTTCCTTATAAGTGTAGGACTTAGTCCATCTGATTCCATCCTCGATGAGTAACTCACCTTATTCCCAGTATTGTAGTCACCAATAGTGTTTCCTGGTATTGTAGCCTAAGAGCTATCATGTTAAACATGTTTGGTTCGTAACAAGTGTTCATCCTCTCTCAATCTGTTTCAAACATTTCCCCTTTGGTCTAGACAATATCTTGGTACTATATTTCCTTTGTGACTGGAGCATTCACTCCCATCCCATTTTGCCCTTAATTCATAGTTGACAATCTTATTGTGCCACACACTTGTTTGCCTCCCATGAACTCGTAGTATCATTGTGCATGGTTTGTTGAGTTTATCACACCACCACTTCATTACCAGTAGTCTCACTTTCCAATGTACTATGTAGACATGAACTCCCTCTAAATCGTTTAGTTGGTATTCAGTGTCACTCAAGTCGGTTGCATTACAGTTGATCCTTTATATCTTCTATTAACACTTGTGCTCTAGGCGAGTCCACCATTCTGATACGAACTATTTTGAGATAACCATGGCCATCTAAATTTGTAGATTTTTCTTCCAATTCTTCTCGCCTCATTCTTCCTAGTTAGTGAATACTCATGCGTTCTTCCATACGTTACGTGGTCGTTTCCCTTAGTTGGGAATTCATCCTGCTCGCCTCTCGACACTTGTTGGGATATCCGTGGGAAAGTGTGTTCATCCGTGTATCACTTAACACTTCTTTGCTTGTAAGATTCTTAAGAGACTCTCCATCAAGTCCCGATGCACTCTTGGGTTATTATAACATCACGCTTATCTCTCCTACTCATTTTGTCTTTCTTAAAGCCTTGGAACTTTAGCTAAATCGCAAATCCGTGATTAACTCATTCTAAGAACTCGCAAGCCTTTCACATTTGATCTGTAGCACTTCCGTGGGTTCCATTGTCCTTGACTCTCTAACAAGTACAAAACCTTTTTGCAAACCCTACTCTTAGTTTCTAGTATCGTTGACCCTATCATGTATATTATCACGTACGAAGAATTTTCATTTCTTTACCTTCCACATTATTTTCGTACTAGTGGTTTATCATTTGCATATCCTCTCAAAAAATCACATTACCCCTTACCACTTTTCTAGAATACACATGTCTTCAACAAAATATCTAACCATCATAGCTACACGGCCTTACTCTCGTTTTATTGAACTTAAGTAGCCTCATCATGGCCCTTCCCTCCCCACTTGGGGTGAATGTTTCACATTTCGACACAAGTCTTGAATTTAGCAATTTGAGGGACACATGTTTCACATCTCTAGTCCTCCTGTATATGATTGACTATTAGGGAGATTTAAGTCCCCATGGTATTAATCTCATAAGTCCTCTACTTTTATTTAGCCACATAGGCTTGGGATCCAAATCCCTCGTGTTAATATCCTTTTAGGAGTGTAACACCACTTCACACATTCCTGGGATTTTTATAATATTCATAGTGCTAGGGTCTTCTCATTGTGGGTTCACTTAACTCTCCTTTCATAACTTCTTGTCTCCCGTGAGAGACCTACACATTTATCATTACTCTCCAGGCCATGCCTTTTATATATCACGTGCCTATGTAACAAATTTACATCTTTGAATCATACACATGATTCCCATACTATCCACATGTACTAGTTAAGCTTAGGTCTCATTTATCACGTCAATGCCCCTTTGGAGGTGGGTAATCACTTATAGCACTCTTCTCATACAAAGTATGCTCATGGTACTATATACTTGTCTCATATGGCCATACCATTCAGTCAACATGATATATGTGCCATCTGTTTAATATTCAGACCTTTACCCATTCAGCATGTCACATGACAACATTACTTGGAATAAACCAAAAGAGCATTTAAATTTACCTTGAATCTCAACGCACGAGTTAGAGGAAGAACAGTTCCACAATAAGCTTCATCGCACGATTTAGAATATCAAAGAAGGGTATCATTCCTAAATGTCCAAGTAGCCACAACTTATAGATGTGGTCGACAACACACCGGCTCTCTACCGAGTGAACCCGACCGAGCAAGCCTGTTAGATTTCCTTCTACCCAAACTAATCCATGAATGAAGATAATACATATTTTTATTAATTAGACAAAAACATGATCATGTCTACAATACCAATTCATTACCAATTGTTTACATCATTTTTCTTAAAGTCTCAAGTGGGACAAGTAATACAACCACAACATAACATAGTTTGTCTTTCCCAGCACCAATACACAACCCACACTATGTCTATGGAGACTCTATAGATAAAGAAGAGTACAATGATAATGCCGGAAACAAGGCCCCAGCTATACCTCAAACAGAATACACAAAGTACAAAAGATTAATGACCCCAGGATGAAGTGGGGCTCACCAAGTCAGCTGGGAAGAAGGTGTATTGCTATCACTTATCAATATCTCCTGCTGTGGAACCACCTGCATCCATTTAAAGATGCAGCGCCCCCGTAAAAGGGACGTTAGTACTGTCGAATAGCACTAGTATGTATAACTAAACACCCTCTCAATAGAATGACAAATAATACAAACAAGATTATCATAATATCAATGAAAGCCTTAATCAACATCAAACCTCAATTTAGGATCAAGACAGTGTTCAAATTAATTTCCATATCTCACATTGGTAGATTTTTGGTATAGATATACCATTGTCCACAATAACATTATTCACAATAATAGTACCACCGTACTCTCAGCACGGAGTCCGATCATGACCTGATCGGCTAGGCTATCTCATTAGAGACATTAACCATAATTACTCTCAATATCAATACCACCGTCTTTTAACACGAAGTCCGATCATAACCCGATTGGCTAGGCTATCTCATTAGAGACATTAACCATAATTACTCTTAATATAAATACCACCATCTTTAACACGGAGTCCGATCACGACCCGATCGATTGGGCTATCCATTAGGGACATCGGCCACAATCACAATTGCAATTATAATTTCCAGCACAATCACCACCATGTGTGCGGCATGGTGTCCGATCACGACCCGACCGGCTAGGCTGTCTTATTTGAGTCATCAACCTTTTTATATCAATCATCGCATTTAATATTACTTTCATATCTTTTCATTTCATTTGCACTAATGGCCATAATTATAAGATTATTCTTGGCAAGTTGGCCATATTTAGTACTTTATGCTCACCTTTTCAATTTTATTTATCGTCATCATCTTCAACAATAAATACAATTCAAATCAAGGTGTGTAGTACACATGTGAGCAATTTAGAGTCTAAGGCGCATAGAGATATTTCACAAAATTTAGCATAATAGCCTTTGTTTGAACTTGACTTAAAGTCAAAACATTATTAATGCACAACCCATATTTTAACATATCCTTAATTGGTAACACAACATGAATAAAGCATTTGGGATACTTGTTGAACATATATCTTTCAACCCAATCTTACTCGGAATAGCCAATTTTATAATGGACCACTCGGGACTTACATAATTTACATGAATATCGTGGGATTCAATTCTAAGATAAGATTTTATCCAACATACCTTGTCCGAGCATTTATTAAGTTACTAGAATGCCCCAACACTTCTAGCAATAACAGTCTATAGGAAGATAGTCAAAATCAGTAAATAATTAGAAGGATTTCCATGATATCTCTTACGAATTTTGTCAAACACCTAACATGTGAAATAGACCACAAGGCTCTACAATGGAGATCCATTCATCCCTCAACCAATTTCAACAAGAAACTACTCAAAATTGTTCATTAACCCCACATACTACAACTTTGTGTAACATGCATGGCCTATTTCCAACCCTACAATATATTTGAACTCATAACTTCTTGTATGAAAGCTTAGAAGTAGGACTTACCCGGATGAAAGTTAATCTAGTGATTGACTTCCTTGATTCTTGAAGATTGGCACAAGATTGGATGACTGGGAGATTAGGTTTTCTCCTTCTCTCTCTAAAATGCTCTCATCTATCTCTAGACTCACCAGAAAATCATCCCAAATAAAGCCCTAAAGGCTATTTATTAAAATGGGGTCGGTTGTAAAAACCCCGAAATTTGCACAGCCGTGCCGCATGGAGCACGGCAGCGCGCGGCGCGGTAGTGAAAAATGTGCCTAGAAACGAAATTTTGAAGTGTTCTGGAAATCCCCACAGGCGCGCCGCATGGGGCACCGCGGTAGTGATACATTCTGCCAGCTTTTGGTAATTTGATCATAACTTCTTGTAGGAAGTTCCAAATGACGAACGGTTTGAAGCGTTAGAAACTAGATTTGACGATATTTCATTTGATAGTTTGTTCATCACATAAATTCTGATATATATGTAGATATGATTATCCAAAATTTTGTCTTGTGCGTACTCATTTGCAACTTTAGTCTATCATGTAATTTTCCAACATGATTTAGACTTAGGCCTCTCCTTACACCCCACATCACTTATAATATGTCTCGTACACTTACTATCTTATCCAATTGATATCTATCATATTAATATCCATCGTCGGCATACAAAGTAATATAACTAACACACATCAACTTTCTTAATAGCGCTTATGATAACGACAAGGTCGGGAATCCAAACAAGAGTAAGAATTTGAAAAGTAAATGCGGAAGCAATAACAATAAGGAATTGAATAACTAGAACTAAAGGGCAAAAAATAAAGGATATGGGAAAATTCAAGGAAAGAATTCCAAGAACTTCCAAGAACGCAAGTTCTATAGCCTTGACAAGATCAAATCAACAACGTCTTGATTTATTGAAGAAATCAAACACCTTTACTTAAAAGCAAATCAAAACAATAGATTCGGATCTTGACCGCTTTACGAGTAACTTGAGACAATAATTAATAACTAGTATTAATCGCCTTCTAAGAATACCACAAAGAAATCAAAGATATCACAATAGAGAAGTAATCTTACTACCTTGAACTATGAACTAGTAAAGGTTGAAAGATAAATCTCAAAGCACAAGTAACAAAGGTTCAAAAGCACTCTCAAAGTATGATATACTTAATCAATCATGAAGTCTCTCAATGAATGAGAAGAACTCCTTATTTATAGGAGTACTAAGGCACAAAAAGTCCTTAAAATTAGGTAGGGTGGTTGTTAAGGCATAAAAAGTCATTACAATTAGGTAGGGTGATTGCTAAGGAGTAAGAAAAGTCATTGCAATTAGGTGGGGGGCGGCCAAATCCCTTTGGGGCAGATTTGGACCTTAAAACTACTAGTTTGGGCCATTGATTTGGACTCCAATTGGGCTCCCTTTGAAACACCCCCTTTTGGACATCTTTTAAGCTCATTTTGAGCCTCTTTGGTGGACTTCAAGGGCTGATTTGGTGGCCCAATATTCCTCCTCTTGGACTTCAATTTGGATCACCAAATAATTGTAAAACTTGGATAATTCATCTACTTTGGGCTTGAGCTCTTCCTCTACAATTAAAAGCTTCTTTATTTGCCATTGAAGTCCAGCAACCTTAGAGTGCAACTCTTTAGCTTGAGATCTTGTAAATGGCCTTGGAGCTTCCAAAACTCTATCCTTGTCCTTGATGCTATCAGCTTAAGTACTTCGAAATTTTCTGGGGTGCTACACTGGGATGATCATTTGCCACTCATAGAGTTTGCTTATAATAACAGCTTTCGTGCTAGTATTCAGATGGCACCATTTGAGGCATTATATGATAGGAGATATAGATCTTCCATTGGGTGGTTCGAGATTGGGGAAACAGAGTTGATAGGGCCAGACCTTGTACATCAGGCTATGGAAAAAGTTAAGATTATAAAGGAGCGGTTGAAAACTGCTCATAGTCATCAAAAATCCTATTCGGATGTTCGTCGCAGAGACATAGAGTTCAAAGAAGATGATTGGGTATTCTTGAAGGTTCCCCCCATGAAGGGTATTATGCGGTTTGGGCAAAGGGGAAATTGAGTCCGAGGTATGTCGGGCCGTACAAAATCATTCAGAGAATTGGTCAGGTTGCGTACAAGCTTGAGCTACCACAAGAAATGTCATTAGTCCACCCGGTATTCCATGTGTCTATGTTGAAGAAGGTAGTTGGAGATCTGTCAGCTATTGTGCCGGTTGAGACCATTGAGGTTATTTAAGAATTGTCATATGAAGAAATTCCAGTTGCCATTCTAGATAGGCAAGTCTGAAAATTGAGGAATAAAGAAATTGCCTCCGTGAAAGTATTATGGCGAAACTAGCAGGTTGAAGAGGCCACGTGGGAGGCCGAGGAAGAAATGAAGAAGAAGTATCCTTACTTGTTTGAATAGCTGTGTAATCCTTTCTTTTTAGGAACTTGTCGCCTATGAATTTAGTATCACTTATTCAGTTAATGTAAAGGTGTTCCTTTTGATTATGTGTTGCTTATGAGGCCACAGTTGGTACTGTTATGAGTTTGTTACGACGTTGAGTTGTTCATATGTTTGTAAGATGTGTTTATGGGGCTCTCTGGCAGGTGGATAGGCCTAGTTACAAAGGGAACTCCTGCGAAATTTTTGAAAATTTAGGGAGTTAGTTAAATTTGGGGTTGCTGGTGTAGGGTATGATAAGTGAGTTTCACAAGGTGCTTATAATGGACCAAGATCCACATTCGAGGACGAATGATCTTAAGTGGGGGAGGATGTAAGGCCCCATAAAATTTTTCCTAAAAACCCGATTTCCATGATGCCAAAGTAGGCGTAGAGGTTATAATTGTAGAAATTCTTTGCGGTGAGCTTTTTTGGATTGAACAACGCGTTGGAAAGTTGAAGGAAAACGTTGGGAAGAAGTACGCATTTCTGCGGCCCATGCTGCGGCTGCAGAAACCACTCTGCGGACCGCAGACTGGTCGTAGAGTGGGGAAGATTTCTCGGGCATTTTTGATGCCCAATTTCGCGGCCATTATGCGACCGCATAACTATTTCGTGAGCCGCATTCTTTTCGCATATCCTGCCTTGGGATTTTTTGGAGGGAGGTTCTGCGGTGCACTATGCGATCGCAGAACAGGTCTACGGGCCGCCGCATAGTGATCGCAGACCAGGTCAATTTTTTTCCATATTTAGCACCCAGTTTTGCGGTCATTTTGCGGACCGCATAACCATTATGCGGTCGCATATGCGACCGCAGAACCCGTTCCGGAGCTTCATTTTTGGGGTTTTTAAACCCGACCCAATTCCGTTAAAACACACCCCATAGACTATTTTGAGCACATTTCTAATATTTTAGAGTGAGAGGGAGAGTTCTTAGAGTGGGGGAGCAATCTTTAACCATTACCCATCAATTGTTTCTCAATCATTGAGGATTAACAAAGAAAGTCTTCACCCTAAAGGTAAGAATCTATGTCCTAGATCTCAATTTCAAAATCTTGTAAAAATGG
Organism: Nicotiana tomentosiformis; assembly: GCF_000390325.3. Taxonomy (NCBI): domain Eukaryota; kingdom Viridiplantae; phylum Streptophyta; class Magnoliopsida; order Solanales; family Solanaceae; genus Nicotiana; species Nicotiana tomentosiformis. The sequence continues at coordinate 80,468,891 of NC_090818.1, forward strand.
TGTAATTAGAGAGGCAATTATTGGGTATGGGGGAGTTGTTGTCTTGCATGCATGTATCCTTGAAGTATGTGGGAAGATTGTGAGCTAAAAATATTAAAGAGTGGGTTGGGAAATGATGGAATCTTCCACAAAAGAGCCTTAGAACCTTAATGCACACCTAGTGTTTGATAAAATGCTCAAATGAGCTAAAACCATGATCATCTTCCTAATTTTTTGTTCAACTTGTTATATTTCTAAAATAGATTGAAGTTGCTAAGAATTCCGGATCATTTTGGAGTTTGAGAAGCCCAATTGAGGTATGTTGGCTAACCCCCCTCCCCCCCCTTCTTCTTAGAATCGAATCCCATGGTGTTCATGTAATTGGAGTAGGTCCTTAATCATTATTGAATTGGCTTTTCCTAATGTGGTTGTGTTGAAGGATGTTTGATCAATGTTTATTCCAAATGCTTCATCATGTCATCTTGCCATTTTAGAATATGTTCAAAAATGTGGAATATGTATTAGGAATGTTAAAACTTCATGTCAAGACCGAAATAAAGATTGTTATGCCAAATTGTATGAAAGGCCTCTATGTGCCTAAGATTTTCTAAATTGCTCATATGTGAATTAATGTCTTGAATGGGAAGCCCTATTAATGTTGATAATGATAATGATATTTGAACATGGGAAAGGGAACTGGAACTATGAAATACGACCAAGTTCCAAGAATGACTTTGTAATTGTTAAGAAGTACGGTGTGAGATGATTGACTGAAGAAGGTAATGTCTCAAATGAGATGGCCTAGCCGATCGGGCCGAGATCCGACTCCGTGTAAGAACACTGTGGTATTGTGGATGAAATTGTGGTAATGTCTCAAATGAGATAGCCTAGTTGATCGGGCCGTGATCGGACGCCATGATGCACACATGGTGGTACTATGCTGGAAATCATAATGAAATTATGGTAATGTCTCAAATGAGACGACTTAGCCAATCGGGTCGAGACCGGACTCCGTGTAAGAATACGGAAGTATTGTGAATTGTGGAATATCGGTACTAAAGATCACCCAACCTAATAATATGGAAATTGACTTGAAAATGTATATGATACTTAACTTGTTGTTTAAATATTGAATTCTTGACTGTTCCTCTTGTATTATTATTCATTCTATTGAGTTGGTGTTTAGCTTTACATATTAGTGCTATTCGACGGTACTAACGTCCCCTTTGACGAGGGTGCTGCATCTTTAAATGGATGCAGGAGGTTACATAGCAGACAGTGTTGATCACAGATAGTGCTGCATCCTCTTCTCAGCAGACTCGGTGAGCCCCATTTTACTCCGGGGTCATGTATTGTACCTTTTGTTTATATTGTGGTCACTTTTGAGGTATAGCCGGGGCCTTGTTGCCGGCACCATCTTGACTCTCTTTTGTATCTTTAGAGGCTTCGTAGACGCTATGTGGGTTGTACATGGGTACTAGAAAGGTCAAACGGATTATGTTGTATTTTGGATTTTTGTTCCACTAAATTATAAAATGTATGCCTTTTTGAAACTTAACATGAAGTAGCAAAATGAAATGGTTTGGTAATGTCTATACATATGGTCCTTCTACTGGTTAGCTAATAAAAATATGCCTTCTCTTATCATGGGTGAGTTAGGCAGAAAGTATCTAACAGGCTTGCTCGACTGGGTTCACTAGGTTGAGCGCCGGTCGTGCCTCCCGAGGTTGGGGCGCGACAAACTTGCATGCATGGTCAGCTTTGGTTTTTGAGTTATCCGGAATTGATCTTGAAGGAGGACTCCCACTTGAGAAGCATGAAGTTGAAAGAGCTGATCATGTTTGACTTTTGAGTATTTGACCTCGGATCAGAGTTTTGATGGTTCCAGTATGTCTGGATGGTGATTTTAGACTCGGACGTATGCCCGGATTTGCATTTGGATGTTTCTAGAAGGTTTTCGCACCATTTGGTGGAAGTTGGCAATTTAAAGGTTTAGAATTTTCCTAAGTTTTACCATGGTTTGGCTTTAAGGCTATCGGGTTCGGATTTTTGTTTCGGGACTTAGAATAGGTTTGTTTTGTCATTTGGAAATTGACTGCAAATTTGGTGTCATTTGGAGTTGATTTGATGTGGTTCAGACGCGTGGTTGCAATTCTAGAAGTTCTTGAAGTTCATTGTGATTTTCATGTGTTTTGGCGTCCAACTCTTGATTCTTGAGGTTATTTTGGTGTTTTGATCGTGCGAACAAGTTCGTGTTATGTTTTTAGACTTGTGTGAATATTTAGTTTGGAGCCTTGAGGGCCCGGGTGGGTTTCAGATTAGTTTCGGAGTGCTTTGTTAAGAATTAAGTGTGCTGGTACTGGTGCCATGGCAATTGCGATGAGCAGGTCGCAAATGCGACAATTGCATTTGCGAGTATTTTCTCGCTTTTGCAAACCTGGGGCTGGGGAAGGGACCTCGCATTTGCGAGGACTTGTTTTACATTTGCGAACACAGGGGCTCGCTTTTGCGAGATACTAGTCGCTTTTGCGACGAGCTGCTGGGTGAGACTTCTTCGCATTTGTTGAGTTTTGTGTTGCAAATGCAACTTTAGTAGGTCTGGCTTGGGTCGCTTTTGCGATCCTTTCTCAGCAATTGCGAGGGTCTCATTTTGGGCACCCCAGGTCGTAAATGCGACATCTGCAGCCTGTTTATAGTTGAGTATTTCGAAACTTAGCTTCATTTTATCATATTTTGAACCCTAGACTCGGTGGAAGGCGATTTTGTGGAGTGATTTTCATACCAAACTATTAGGTAAGTGATTTTAATCAATTTTTAATTAAATTTCATGATTATATGTTAGATTTAACATCAAATTCATGAGAATCTAAGGAAAAATTTGGAGATTTTTTTCAAAGTTTTGAAAAATGAAAATTTGGGATTTAGGAGTAGAATTGGACTCGGATTTTGGAAACAAAACACATATATGGACTCGTGGGGCTATGGGTAGTCAAGACCTATCCTTGGACTCAGGTTTTGACCGAGCTAGCCCGGGGTTGACTTTTGTTGACTTTTTGAAAATTGTATAAAGATCATAGCTTTGTTAATTAAAATTATTTTCTCTTGTATTGTTTGATGTATTTAAGTCGTCTTTGGCTAGATTGAGCCGAGTGGAGGAGAATTTGTAAAAGGAAAAGCTAATTTGAGTATTGATTTGGCCAAATTGAGGTATGTATCTTGTCTAACTTTGTGTGGGGGAACTACCCTTTAGGATTTGGGTTAATTGTGCTATTCTTGTTATGTGAAAGCCGTGTACGCAAGATGACGAGTGGGTACACGGCCTATATGTGGTATTTGACCGATTTAGATTATCTAGACTCTTTTCATACCATTAATCGAACTGTCATAACATATGATATCTCTCATTTTTAATCTACTCTTACATGCTCTATTTGACGTTGTTAGCACTTGTTCTACCTCTTACCTATTATTTTGCTCCTATATGCTTTAATTTTCCAAACTGATGCCATTTTGCTGTCAAGAGAACTGTTGCAAAATTGGTGCAAAACTTATGAGAAACTGGTATGAAAGGCTGGTGCAAAACTGGGGTACTTTTAGAACCAAATACGCAAGAAGCTGCAAAACAATTTGGGCAGTAAAACGACTGCTGACTTTCTGAAATTTTTGGCAGACTGAACTGCCTTTGGAATTCAATTTCCCAGCTGGAATCCTTCAAAAATTTCTGCACGTGTTTTTCAAGCTTGAACTACACCGGTTCGATCCTAACTCGACTCTGAATCACAACTCTACAACAAAAAGAAACTAGGAGAAAATTTGCAGCAGAATAGGAGCACAACTTCAACTCAGAACACCGAAACTAAACTAAAACTTGAACCAAAATTCTCAAAACTCAGCCTCGGAGTCACCTTCGGAAATTTTACTTTGTACTGTTTATTTCTATTCCGGAACAATTGTATTTAGAGATTTTTCTAGAAAATTCAGTAGAGCTTATGACTTGTACTACCGGTTTTGGGGCCGTTGTCTTAATTAGATATTTCGGTTTCATGCTTAATAGTCATTTGGTTAAAATCTGTTATCAAATCAGTAAGTGTTAGGCTTCTCTAGTCTTAGATACTAGATGCCATCACAATATCCTACGGAGAGAAATTGGGGTTGTGACAACATGCCCAAATTCTTTCATTTAAAACCGTTATGTCATCAACAACTCAACAAGGTATGAGATAGTACCTCCACGTAGTAAATTCATCTTCAAAATCAATTCACCAAGTAACCACGGGAGCACATATTGATACATTGAAGTAATATAACGGTTCACGTAGGATGCATGACTCACACAAAACACAACAACAAGTACAATACACATAATCCATTGCGACGCGCAACTTGATCTCACCGTACACACACAATCCTCCCTTATTTCACCATATAAATGTTAAGAATCACATATAAAATCCGTTGTGGTGCGCAACTCGATCCCAATATCAAATCCTCCCTTATTTCACCATATCACATAATCCTCCCTTATTCCACCCGTTGCGGCGTGCAACCTAATCCCGCCCTATTATTATTTATCAATATCATAATCCTCCTTTATACCACCCATTGCGATGTGCAAGCCGATCCACAAGCAATAATTATATGTATAAGAATTTCTACAATCATAGGGTATGAGTACACCGCAATAAAGGAACCACATAATAATCAGAGGAATGCAACAATTATTACAAGACAATAGGATAAGCGAAGCACGTGACAACTAAGGTGTGCAATTACAACATTTAAGGCAAGTAGCAAATACGTACGGAGTCACGGAAGGGACGAATAATTCAATATTTCCACAACAAATATCCCATGGCTCAACCACAATATGTACAAGAATTTCAACAATAACAAAATGAATGGGAATACTCAACAAGAAAAGGTAACAAGACAATAAGGAAGGCAAATTATCTTTTCTTTCTTGTATTGGCATTTGGCACCGACTGTAGTAGACTCTGTTTCTAGATTTGTTGTTTTATGCTAGTGACTTAGTGAAACCCCGATGTCGGGCTATTTTTCTGCACTTATGTTTTAATTGGGTTTTACCCCATTTTATGAGAAACTCCGGTTATTTTAAATGTCTTAATTCATTTCTGTTAAATTTTGAAAGTGTTTTGGAAAGGTCGGCTTGCCTAGTATCACGATAGGTGCCATCACGACGGGTTAGGTTTTGGGTCGTGACAAAGGTGCAGAAGTATAGTATGAGCACAACCGACCCCATGTACTCAGTAAGTATCCTGACTAACCTCGATGAAGTAGTCTCACTATATATAACCTATACAACTCAAAACATATATGTGTACCCAACAACAATCTCAAAGTCTAAACATAAAATACAGGTACCACTAAACAGTGCACATAGAGAAGATGTGTGCCAGTCTCTTAATAGTTGAGCATATAAAAAACTTATGCTTTTGATATCAGATATCACCTCAACAATTGCATACAGAGGAGATATACAAATATATTATTCTATTTTAATAACTCATCATATGGAGAAGATATGCATCTAACATCATTAAATCCTCAAAGCTTGCATATAAAGAAGATATGCGTAAAATATTAAACAATATTCCCACAATTTCATATAGAAACGATATGCGTGAAATACCAAATAATTCTTCAACATGTGCATATAGAGAAGATATGCCTGAAGTATCAATTAATATTTCAACAGTTGCATATAGGGAAGATATACATGATTAATCAAGTCAAATCACACTGATTAACATATAGAGAACATTTGTACCATGTCTCATCTCATCAAGTAAGGTAGCATATAAAGAAGATATTCATAAAATCATTTATGCATTCCGGTGCTAGTATATAGAGAAGACATTCAGTAAAATCATGTATACATCCAAGGAATTTGCAAATAGAGAAGAGATGCAAAGTCCAACCAAGGATCACTTTTCTATAACCACGTGAACCAGAAACCCGTCGGTTTCTCAAAACCTGCGTGTACACCATCATGAGAGAAATATGAGAGGGTGACCCTAGGGGGATGGATCCTTATCCATATATTTTATGGATAACTCACGTGCCAACAATAACAACCGCACGAACATCTCACATGCCATAATCATTATACTGCACGGACAACTCACGTTCCAAATAACTCATCTCGTACAGGCCTCTCATGTGCTGCAGAGGATAAGATGCTAAGGTGTATGCATGTGCAAGTGTACAACTACAACTTGAATCAGGCGGATACGCTATACAACAACAAACATCATGCTCAACAGGAAATCAACCCCTATATATGATCTCTAGCATAATTCACTGAGCTCACATAGTCATACAAACTTATAAAACATGATAGCATGAAGCACATTATTCAAATCAAGGCATAGTACCGCCTAAACACTACTTCGGTCATTAATCATACATAACACCCATATATATGCTCATCAACTTGCATATACGTTGCTTACACACGTTTTAATGAGACAAACAAAGTCATATCCTAAGGGTTATTCCCTCAACAAGATTAGGACAGATACTTACCTCAGACAAGCCGAATCAATACTCTAAAAATGCCTTCCTACGCGAATCGACCTTCGAACGATTCAAATCTAGCCAAAAATAACTCAATGACATCAAACAAAGCCATAGGAAACAATCCCAAATAATGAAGCTTCAATCTTTATACAAATACACAAAATCAACCGAAAAGTTAACCTAGGCCTACATCCCGGAATCCGACAAAACTCACAAATCCTGAACACCCATTCCAATATGAGTCAAAATATACAAGTTTCATCCAAAACCAACTCCAAATAGGGGTTGAAATCTCTATTTTTCACTTTAATTTTTTTTCCCAAAACCCCCAAAATTCATTTTCTTATCTTTCAAGCCAAAACCCTCTTTTCTTCTTTAACATTCCTTGATTTAGAGAAAAAATCATTGATGGATTTATGTTATAATCATAAATTCATGTTAGGTTTATTTACCCCAGTGAAGTAGATGAAAACTCCCTAAAAATCGCCTCTTCCCGAGCTCCAAAACTTTGTGAGAAAAAGTAACTAAATCCTGAAATAAGTAAATAAAATGCGCCAGATATCCCTGCCTGAATAAGATGCTAGATAATCTCAAAATTCACGTTTGATAAGCGCAACATAATCCTTGGGAGATTACACCCGAGATAGCCCTTTGAATCACCCAATTTGGCCTTAAAATGAGGGAGATATAATGTTTTAAAGTTTTAAAGAAAATCTGAAAATTTCAAGGACATAACTGGTACTTTTAGAATTATTGCATCAGAAAATCAAAAATCGTAAAATCTTTATTTTAGCACCCAAAACTTATTCGGAACCTCCCGTATACAAATCATATATGCATTTCAATCATAAAATACACTACAAATCTTCTCGCGAACTCAAAACACTGAAAAGTGATCGTCTTGACCCGATATTGACCGTGGTCAAACTCCAAATCCTTAACTTAACTAGTCTCTTAACTAGTGATCCAAAACACACCCGAGCCCCTTGGGACCACTTTCAATCATACCAAAAAGTATCCAAAGGCTCAAAACACCCATGGAAACATCACCACAAAAAATTGAAGATCAAATCGAATAGAATTTATCTTAAGTTGTTAAATCTTCATTCTTTCGAAAGAGTGTCTGAATCACACTTACACATTTCGGATTACTTCCAAACTTTGCACACAAGTTCAATTCAACTATATAGACCTATACAAAGTCTCGGAATACCAATTGGATTCCAATAACATCTACGTCAACTCTTGGTCAAACTTATGAACTCTTAAGTTCTTTAAATTACCAACGTTCGACAAATAGTGTCGAAATTTACTAGGAACTTCCAAAACTAAATTCGAATATACGTACAAGTCCAAAATTATTATACGAACCTATCAGAACTATCAAAACCCAATTCCGTATCCATTTACCCAAAAGTTAAACCTCTGTTAACTCTTTCAACTTAAAACTTCCAAATCGAGAGTCATTCTTCCAAATCAATCCTGAACCATTCAAAAACCAAAACTGACCATACACGCAGTCATAATACATCATATGAAGCTATTCAAAGTCTTAAAGAACTGAATGGAATGCTAAATCTTAAAATGACTGGTCGGGTTGTTACAAATATCCGTTAAGCACATCTCGGGCCTCCGTTAGTACCAATGTCCAAATATGTACAAGAAGTACAGAAGTGTAGTATGAGTACAACCGATTCAATATACTCAGTAAGTATCTAGCCTAACCTCGACGAGGTAGTAACGAGGCTAAGACAAGACACCTCTATATAAACCTGTGCAGTAAAGTAACGAGAAATAACAAGATGATAAATAAATATTAAGTAAAATGATACGATAACAACATGTGAGAGAGTTAACGAGTACATAAGTAAAGAGATATAAAACGAGAAAATAAGGAAGGGGCTACTAGGTAAACCACCGCTCATACGTGTACAACAATTCGGAATAAATCTTTCAAAGATGATTACGAAGCCCCAAGGCCAAATCCTCTGTCAGAACAGCAAAATAAAGAACAACAATACCAACAAACGACACGATATCACCCTTCGTGCTTTTACTCTCATCCTCACAATATAATATAATAGCTAGCACGGAAACACTCTTCATGCATATTGTCACCTTCTCTCAAGCACCGCAACACCCTTCGTGCAATGATATTGATATATGAAGAAAGCGCAGAAACACCCTTCATGCAGATTCACTCTCCCTCACAAGCAGATAAATACCCTTCGTGCATTTCACTCTTCCTCACCAAGCATCACATATAACACAGAACCAAGCAAGGTGGGAAGCATAATCCACGTCAAGGATAACATCTGAACATAACTCGTCATATGTGAATTTACCAATACCTTGGCACCAATAACCAAATCAATAATTCAATATTCTCAACGCCCAATATCTCAATAAGCTCAACATAGATAAATACAAGGGATAAGAGAAATCAAAGAGTTTCACAATGTATCTCGAGCACGAAAAGGAATAACACATAAAGTAACATGGCACAAATAAAGCTATCACTACATGCATACCTAACCCTTAGAAAATGCATACACACTCGCCACTTTGCATATACGACGCCCCCAACACATAAATCATGTAGCAAGGAGACTCAATTTGTAACGACCCGACCGAATATTTTGTATATAGTAGCCATGTTCCCCTATTTATTGATTCTTTTATGCATGTTCACGGTTATGTGACTTACCGGAGTGGTTGATTTGGTTTCGGGGAAGTTTCGGAGTGAATTGGGTCACTTAGTCCCAAGGTTAGAAGCTAAAGTTGAAAGAGTTTACCGTAGTTTGACTTTTGTGTAGACGACTCCGGAATGGGGTTTTTATGCTACCAATATCTTTGTATGGCGATTTTGGACTTTGGAGTATGTCCAGATATTGACTTGGAGGTCCGTAGGTTAGTTTGAGGCTTTTTGGCGAAAGTTAAAAAGTTGAAGGTTTTGGAAGGTTAAGAGGTTTGACCGAGAGTTGACTTTGTTGATACCGGGTTCAGATTTTGGTTCCGGGAGTTTGAATAGGTTTGTTGTGTTTGGGACTAGTGTGCAAAATTTAAGGTCATTCAGAGTTGATTTGATATGGTTTGGCATTGGTTTTAGAAGTTGGAAGTTTATTACTTTCATTAGGCTTGAATTGGAGAGTGATTTGTGATTTTGATGTTGTTTGATGTGATTTGAGGCTTTGACTATGTTGGTTTTATGTTTATGACCTGTTGGTTTGTTCGGACGGGTTCAGGGGCCTCGGGTATGATTCAGATCAAGTTCGGTTTCATTTTGGACTTGGTAGGACCGCTGAATTCTGTGCAACTGGTTTCCTTATCCGCAATCGCCAAGAGAGGATAATGATTGCGATCGCATAGGGTTATTTGGTGGCTGGTTGAAATTGTACTTCACGTTCGCGAGTTCAGGGACATGTTCACAAAGGTTGAGGTAGGTTATTCATCGCGAATGCGAGATAGGTGACGCATTCGCGTAGAAGGGAGGTAAGGCTCAGGGTGGCAGGCGTTTGTTCTTCGCGGTAGCGAGACCTGGTCCCCAATCGCGAAGCTTTAGGATATTTGACAATCGCATTCGCGACTAGGTTGTCGCGTTCACATAAGAGGTTTTGTCAGCTGGTATGATTTGTGATTCGCGAATGCGAGGCATTTTTCCCGTTCGTGAAGAGGAACAACTAGGCAACATGTTTAAAATCCCATTTCGAGGGTTAGAGTTATTATATCATATTTTGAGTTGTAGAGCTCGGTTTTGGACGATTTTGGAGGGGATTTTCACGTCATGGATCGGGGTAAGTGTTTTTGACTCAGATTTGTTAATTTATCATGATTCCATCCTTGCTTTTATCATTTATTTTGTGATTTGAAGTAGAGAAATTGGGGATTTTGTAGAAACTTTTCAAAAATAAAAAATAAAGATTTGAAGGCCGATTTGAGGTCAAAATTGGATGATTTTGGTATGGTTGGACTTGTAATCAAATGGGTGTTCAAAATTTGTAAATTTGTCGGGTTTCAAGGTGCGAGCCCGGGGTTGAATGTTTGAGTTGACTTTTGATAAAGATCGAAACTTTATTGTTTGAAGTTCTTTCCTACTGCATTATTTGTTGATATTGAGCTGTTTGTGACTAGATTCGAGTCGTTTGGAGGTCGATACACATGGGAAGGGCTTGTTGGAGTATTGATTTGCGCATTTTGAGTTAAGTAACACATATAAAGTTGGATTTGAGGGTATTTAACCCTATGAACTACATTATGTGAAATATATTGGGGTGACGTACGCGCTAGGTGACGGGCGTGTGTGCGTGCACCGGTGTGTTCATGGTTTAGGGAGGCCTTTAGGTTATTACCGAGTTGATTTTTCTATCATATCTTGCTATCCCCTCATTTCCCCCCACTTGTTTGATAATTTGAACTGTGATTCATGTTAGACATCATGTCTAGGCTAAGTGCTATTTGTTGGAGACTTGATAGGGCTATTCTTGCTGTCTTAGAGCTATATGCTTTATTTGTACACATGTTCTCAGTCATGATACTATATCCGTGTATGATATCTCTGTCTCAGTATTTCTTATTTGATTCCTCACTTGTTGTTGATCCCTCTTATGTGTAACATTGTTAAACCGAGCATTTTGAGATGTGATTATCTGAGACATGAGCGGTAAATGACTGAGTTTGGGCCATAGAGCCGGTTTGGTATTGTTTTTTAGGTGACGCATATGCCAGGCTCATATTGGGCTATGTGTTATTATTTTGGGGCGCCTGCACCAGGCCTCACTGCTGGGCTAAATGATTATGAAATGCTCTTGGGCAGGATCCTCCCTTCGGGGGTTCATGGGATCAGTTCTTACCGCTTGCAAAGTTTTCCTACAACAACAGCTACCAATCGAGTATTCAGATGGATCCTTATGAGGCCTTATATGGGAGGCGATGTTGTTCTCTAGTTGGTTGGTTTGAGCCGGGAGAGGCTAGGTTGTTGGGTACTGATTTGTTTGGGGATGCCTTGGTGAAAGTCAAGTTGATTTAGGATTGGCTTCGTACAACACAGTCTAGGCAGAAGAGTTACGCTGACCGGAAGGTTCGTGATGTTGGCATACATGATGGGTGAGAAGGTGTTGCTTCGAGTTTTTCCCATGAAGGGTATGATGAGGTTCGGGAAGAAGGGTAAGTCGATCTCTCGATATATTGGTCCCGTTGAGGTACTTAGGAGAGTTGGCCTACAAGCTTGCATTGCCACCTAGTCTATCGGGTGTTCACCCAACGTTTCATGTTTCTATGATCCGAAAGTATTATGGTGATCTGTCACATATTTTGGACTTCAGCACGGTCCAGTTATATGAGAATTTGACTTATGATGTGGAGCCGGTGGCCATTTTGGACCGGCAGGTTCGGAAGCTGAGGTCAAAGAATATAGCATCAGTGAAGGTCTAATGGAGAGGTCAGCCAGTCGAGGAGGCTACTTCGGAGACCGAGCGGGAGATGCGGAGCAGATATCGACACCTATTTGAGACTCCAAGTATGATTCTAGACCCATTCGAGGATGAACGTTTGTTTAAGAGGGAGAGAATGTAACAACCCGGCCGATCATTTTGTGTATTGTAGCCCCGTTCCCCTATTTATTGCTTCTTCTATGCTCGTTTGTTGCTATATGACTTGCCGGGGTGGTTGGTTTGGTTTCGGGCAAGTTTTAGAGTGAATTGAAAGAGTTAGCCAGAGTTTGACTTTTGTGTAGGAGACTCCAAAATGGGATTTTGATGGTTCCAATAGCTTCGTAAGGTGATTTTGGACTTAGGCATATGTTCAGATATTGATTTAGCGTTCCGTAGGTTGGTTTGAGGCTTTTTGGCAAAAGTTAGAAAATTAAAGGTTTGGAAGGTTGAGAGGATTGACCGAGAGTTAACTTTGTTGATACAGGGTTTAAATTTTGATTCCGGGAGTTGTAATAGGTCCATTGTGTTATTTGGGACTAGTGTGCAAAATTTGAGGTCATTTGGAGTGGATTTGATATGGTTCGACATTGGTTTTAGAAGTTGGAAGTTCATTAGTTTCATTATGCTTGAATTGGAGTGCGATTTGTGATTTTGATGTTATTTGATGTGATTTGAGACTTCGACTAAGTTCGTGTTGTGTTTTAGGACCTGTTGGTATGTTCGGACGGGGTCCCGGATCAAGTTCGGTTTCATTTTGGACTTGGTAGGACTGCTAAATTCTATGCATCTGGTTTCCTTATCTGCGATCGCGAAGAGAGGATTCCAATCGTGTAGGGTTATTTGTTGGCTGGTGTAAATTGTTCTTAGAGTTCGTGAATTCAGGGACGTGTTCGCGAAGGTTGAGGCAGGTTGAGGAAGGTAGAGTTCGCGAACTCAGGGTGGCAGACGTTTGTTCTTCGCGGTCGCGAGACTTGGACCGCGATCGCGAAGCTGTAGGATGTTTGACCATCGCGTTCGCGACTACGCTGTCACATTCGCGTAAGAGGTTTTGTTAGCTGATATGATTTATGCTTCACGCATTTTGAGGTAAGTAACACATCTAAAGTTGGATTTGAGGGTATTTAACCGTATGAACTACGTAATGTGTATATATTGGGATGACGTACGTGCTAGGCGACGAGCGTGTGTGCGTGCACCAGTGTGTTCATTGTTTAAAGAGGCCTTTAGGCTATCATTTCTTGCTATGCCCGCATTTTCCCCTACTTGTTTGATCATTTGAACTGTGATTAATGTTAGACACATCATGTCTAGGCTAAGTGCTATTTGTTGGAGACTTGATAGGGCTATTCTTACTATCTCAGAGCTATATGCTTTATTTGTACATATGTTCTCAATCATGATTCTATATCCGTATATGATATCTTTGTCTCGGTATTTCTTATTTGATTCCTCACATGTGGTTGATCCCTCTTTTGTGTAACACTGTTAAACTGAGCATTTTGAGATGCATTTATCTGAGACATGAACGATAAATAACCGAGTTTGAGCCATAGAGCTGGTTTGGTATTGATTTTGAGGTGACGCATATGCCATGCTCATATTGGGCTAAGTGTTATTATTTTGGAGCGACTGCACCAGGCCTCACTACTGGGATAAATAGTTATGATTAGCCCTTGGGCAGGATCTGTCCCTCCAGAGTCTGACATGCCAGCTGTGGGTGCAGGCACAATATTTTATATTCGTGCTTGATGATGGGCAGTTACACCAGGCACCCGTACGGTGCTAAAGTATAAATATTTTTTATGGATCCACTGTGATACTGTTGATTGACATGTATATTTGACATGTAGGCATAAAGATATACTTTTCTCATGCTAACTAATAATTGACCTACTTTATCTGTGTTGAGCTTTAACTGTTATAATTGAAAGCATGTCTAAATTTCAAAAATGTGAACAAGATGAACATGATATCACTGAGTTATTGTTTCTACGGTTTATCCTTTATATTCTGATTTGTTACCGTTGTTGGTATTGGCATTTGACTTTTGTTCCAAGCTCGTCACTGCTTTCAGCTCAAGATTAGTGTTGTTACTTATTGAGTACATGAGGTCGGTTGTACTCATATTACACTGTGCACTTTGTGTGCAGATCCAGGTACTTCCAGTCGAGGTGATTTCCAGACTTGAGTTGTTGCCATCTTTTGGGAGACTATGAGGTAGCTGCCATATCGTCCGCAGTCCTTGAAGTTCTCTTTCTGTTATCTCTATCTTTACTGTTCTTTTGTTCAGCTGCATAAAAATGGAGCTAGTACTCAAAATGACCTACCGTATTATTACGCGAGACATAAAAAAGACATGGCAAAAGACAGGGCAAAGCTGCAAATAAGTTGGAGAAAAAGGTGGTAGACCAGGTTCATCACAAAAATTCTACTTCAAATAATGACTTTATGTATCCTTCAGCTCTAACATAAAAAAGTAGGGCCAAACTACAAATAATTTAGAGAAGAAGGTGGTAGACAAGATTTATGACAAATGTTGTAGTTCAAAGAATGCTTCCATCGACCCTCTACCTTAAAGAATAAAAAACAATATTAAGCTATAAATCCCCCGCCAGTAGATAGTGATTGGGGTGTTCAGTTAAGAAGTTCTCAGATGGCCAAGAGGAATTAAAGAAAGAAGCAGAGTCGTTGAAGAAGAAATATAAGAATGAATTAGGGGATTTAAAGAAGTATCTTGGGAATAAACATGTGCAGGTGTTCAATGCCATTGGTTCAACTAGAAAAGAAATTCAGAAATATACTAGTATACCTTTTTGGTTGTTTTTCTATTTCTTGCCAATATTGAAGTTAATAAGTCTTTTTTAATAATTTTAACTAGCGCTATCATGATAAAGATGTCAAAAAAGAGCAAGATGTTGATGGTGATCCTAAACAAGATATACTGGATGACAACAAAGAGAAAGAAGGTAACTGCAATATACTTATATATAATATTTTAGCCTATTTGTGGTTTCATGTGAGATGTATTTTTTCATGTGAGATGTATTTTTTTTACTTGTTCTATAATACAAATATTTTAAAAATGATTTAGTGTTTGACTCTGGTGAGGATGCTTGCGATACTAATGAAAATAATGGGAAGCATAATAAAATAGATGTGGTTTTAGAAAAGAGCAAGGAAGGGACTTATGGTATTTAAAAATATAGTTTTATAACGAATATTTTTTATTCTTATCTTTCTGAGAGCTTGATGTATTTATGCAGCACTTGGGTTAATTAAAGTTATAGTTGACAAAATAATTGTAGAAAATATGGATGATGATTAGTATTCACAAATTACCTGGAGGCTCATAAATTAACGTGTGAGCTTGGTAAACAATCAATAGATAAAGATCTTGCAGCATGTCAGATGCCTAAACAATCAAGTGTTGAAGAGGTACCAAGTGATGTGATGCCTAAACAATCAACAACTGAAAGGTTTCTAGAATACGAGGTTGAGATGAGCTATTCTGAGATAGAGTCTCAGATTCATAAACTAACTTTTGAGGAGGAAAAATAGCCAACATGTGAAGGTGCTCTAAGTTCTATGCCAACTCGCTCCAAACCTGAAGATATTAGAACATTTTCTATGCCCATTCAGTCAACAATTGAAGAGGTTCCAGCTTATGAGGTTTCAAATAATTCGAATCCTGAAGATGCTACAAGAATGATAAAACCTGCTAAAGTACCTCGCATTATCGTGAAAGGGGATCACACTTTAAAAGCTCAATTACATGACAAGTTCCTCTATTAGTTACATGAGTTTTTTTCAATTTATTGAAAGAGAGTTAATTACGACTTGCAAATAATGTTATAATTTTTATTATGGTTATTTGTATTTACATATTTTAGAATAGTTTCGACCAATTGAATTATGTATTTTGAAATCTCAGGAGGAAGGTGTACAGAGAGAAGGACGATAAGCTCGACCCACCTTTTGATCTTGGAGTTTCATGCATAGCTGAGAGGACATTGTTTTTCGAACTACACTATGATGGTATAGGATTTAATGACATGGTATGTTAACAATTACTACATAGTAATCTTAGTATGCTATTCTGCAGTATAACATATCATATATTTTTAACAGTAAATTTTTTATTATGAATATTGAATTTTATTTAGTTTATCGATGAGTACCAGCTGAGCAATACTTTTTATCCAGCACATCGATGTGATACAACCTTAGAAAGAAGCCTAAATATAAAAATGTGAGGATGACAAGCACTGGCCATTTTTTGAACAACAAAATTCAGAAGTTATTTAAAAAATTAAGTTCAAAGAGTGCAAAAGTAAGACAGAAAATTCATGACTTAACAAAGAAACTAAAAGAGTATTGATGAGCTAAATATTACTTGATACTAGCAGGTCTTTTTGATGTTAGTTGATGCTAAATTAGTAGATATTTTACTCGGATAATGCTCATTCGTGTTGCTATTTGATGTAGGTGAAGACGAGCTCGATGTGAGAAGTAAATCAAAGGGGGAACAGATTGAGTGGTGCGCCACTATGTGCCGCTGAAGATGGAATGCGCAATAGTGTTCAAGGGAGGCGAACCATTGGAGCTCAGCGCAAAGTGGTTTCAGGTGTGCGAAACGCACGAGACGCCTGTTAGGATTTTAAGTGAGAGACTATTTTGGAATTTTCCCTGTCACAACCCCTAACCTATATACTTAGCTTGTCTCAAACTAGGGATCTGAGGAAGTGTTGAGCAACTTTAGGAGAGAAGAACACGAAGAAACAACAAGTGATTGGAGAACTCAACCTAAGTCAATTCAATATGAAAGTTTGGTTGATATTTTGGTTGTAATATCTTCTTGCTTTTTGAATAGGGAAATGGGTAAAATTTGCCTCTCTACTATAAGAAAAGGATCAAGTTTACCTTTCCTTATATTATATGTCTAAAACTACCCCTAACATTATATATGTAGATCAAATATACCCCTCCTTTAGAGCTGCCCAAGATGGTCACCCAATCCCACGTGACACCAGCATCTCCTCTCCCTCCACCATCATCGCTACCATCTGTCTTGTTACTCCCTAAATCTATGTCTAACAACTTTCTTAATTTTCCTTATATAGTTGTCGAAATATATTGGTAATGAAATAACGGGGCGAAAACATCTCTCGACAACTTAATTGAGAAACTATTAGAATAATAATTTCCAAAGTCAGTAATTAAGAAGTCCAAAGTGGACAAACTATTGTGTAAGTTAGGAAATTAAAAACTGGGATTAAAGTAATAACAGTTAAATAAGATATTTTTATAACAACCCGACCAGTTATTTTATGTATTTTAGTCCCGTTCTCCTATTTGATGTTTTCCGTATGTGTATTTATTATTATGTGACTTGCGGGGATGGTTAGAATTGGTTTCAGGAAGGTTTTAGAGTGAATTGAGATACTTAGTCTCATTTTGGAAGTTTAAGTTGTAAGAGTTGACCATGATTTGACTTTTGTGTAAATGACCTTAGATTTGTATTTTGATGGTTCCAATAGTTTTCTATTATGGTTTTGGACTTAGGCGTATGTATGGATTTGGATTTGGAGCTTCCTAGGTTGATTTGGCTCTAAATATCGAATGTTAACAATTTAAATGTTTGAAAAGTTTATAAGTTTGACCGGAGGTTGACTTTGATGCTATCAAATTCGAATTTTGGTTCCAGAAGGTGGAATATGTTTGTTTTGTCATTTAAAACTTGTGTGCAAAGTTTGGGTTTACTCTGGATTGGTTAGGCTTTAATCGTATGCTTGGTTTGAAGTTTGAAGTTCATGAACTTAAAAGAGTGATATGAATCAACAATTCGTGGTTTTGAAGTTAATTTCAGTGTTTTTATCCTTTGGATAGGTTTGGGGAAAGTATTAGGACTTGGTGGTATGATTGGATGGGGTCTAGGGGCCTCAGGTGTATTTTCGGGGTGGTTTTGGATCTTTTCCATGAGTTTTGGACATCAGATTTTTGCTGGTGTCTGGTGTTCTTCGTGTTTGAGGGGGGGGGGGGAGTGCATCACATTCACGATGAAGGAAATTTAGAGGTGGGAGTTCTTGCTCTTCACGTTCGCGAAGAGGGAAGCTGAGTTGGGTATGTGGATTAGGATTCATCTCCCTAAGATCATCCTCTCATATTTCTCTCTTGATTGTATACATAGTATGAGGAGAACTGATCAGTGTTAAGGTTTTTGCATATTTTCTCTATTTGCATTTACCTTGGGTGTATACATGTTTTATCACATATCTTCTTTATATGCCACCTTTTTGGAATGTATACATGCCTCTTTACACATATCTTCTCTATATGCTATTTGACTAGAAGGTGAAGGCGCGATACATATCTTCTATATATGTTAACCTGTGAATATTGATTTGATCCTTAATGGATACCTTCTCTATATACTGAGTTGTTAATGAATACGTGATAACATCCTAGGAAGCTCAAATCTATTCAAGGACAAGAATGAAGCTTTGGAATCTCAAAGAGGGCCTTTAACAAGATGTCAAACTAAAGAGTTGCAAAACAAGGTCATTAGACTTCAAGTATAAATAAAGAAGTTGTTAATTGGGATGGAGAGCTCAAGGATAAAGGATATGAGTTGTCTAGATGTTATAATTATTTTATGGTCCAAATTCATGTCCAAGAAGAGGTGGATTAGATCCCAAGAGACATCCTCTGAAGAAGGTCCAAATTAGGCCACTATTGGACCTATTTGGCACCTAAAAATGTGTCCAAACTTGAAGCCCAATAAGTCCTACATGAAGCCACATTTTTATAACATAAAAAGAATTTACTTTCTGCCCAAGAAAGGTTCAATAGGCGTGATAGAAGTTGGGTATAAGTTGGTGCCAAGTTGCTTGCAAGTTGCCTTCAAGATTTCCAAGATTTTCAAGATCCTATCCATGATTGGTTTGGGACTTTCAAGATTCTATCCTAGATTGGCTTTAACTTATTTCCATATATTGTGGTACTAGATTTATTGCTTTCCTGTGTAGTTAAGGTTATGTTTTTCTTTTCCTAAGATTATTGGAGTTACTTTTCAAGATTGAATTGGTTTTTGTTTCCTAGTATTTTTCCTTTTCTAAGGTATTTGGACTTGTCCAAAGTAGTTTAGGACTTTATTTCTTATTTTTAGGTAGGAATTTCGTGACCCCCTCTCTATATAAAGGGGTATCTTGTTTGCTTTTAGACTTAGACTATTATCAATAAAAATTGTGAGATTTTTCTTACACTCTTGTGTGTGGCTACTCTTGGATTTATTCTTCAACCTTCAAGGTTAAACTTAAGGTGGTAAGATTAAACTCTTTCGAAATCTTAGATCACTTCCTGTTATTCAAGAAAGGTGATAAGTTTAGGCTTATTGTTGTTCTTATTATTCTAAAGGATCCGGTTTCACAATCTATCTCTTGTTTTTAATTCTCTACCAAAGGCGATTAGTTCTTTATTAGCTAATTATTGTTGTTAGAATTCAACTTCAAGAATAGACTTCTTGAATTCAATCCATCTTTAATTTTCCGTCATTTTTTTGTTTCTTTATTTTTTTTTAGCTTCCGCACATTTTTTGATTTTCTTTAGTAATTCTTGGACCCCTATCGTGTTGTTATCAAGCGAAAATCAGCCCAAAGAAAAGCATTATGGCTCATTATTATTTTTAGAATTCAAGTATTTTTTGGTTTCCATGTCAAGAAAGGAAACAAGGAGAGGGGATCCTAGATCTTGAAAATTAAGGTAACTTCTTTCCTTATTCTTGTGGGTTTTGAGTTTCCTAAATTCTTTCCCTTTTTTTTTCTACTAACCAATTCCTATTCTTCCTATGTTTGGTCCTTCACTTTTCTTTTATTTTTCTAACTCCACATTCTTATCACTAAGGGTTGTGACCAGTAAGGTTTATTAATAAATCTAAAGATTAACGACCAAAAGTTGCTTTGAGTAGAAAAAAGGCAAGAGAGACGAGAACATTAGAGGAAAAAGTCAAATTTGATAGATACATAATTCTTCTAATCTTTGTTCAAGATATTTCAAACAGGTAGTTATAGTGAAAGGAGGCGAGCTATGACTCAACAACTTGAAAAGTCGAACTTACAGTATATCGAATGGAAGGAAGACAATGGTAATATTATTTTTCAAACAAGAGCTAAAGTGATGTCTGCGATTTGTGCCCTTATAATTGACAAAGAGTTTGGCTATAACTCAATTAGCACTTATATGGTTGAAAAATTGAACTTGCCTTGTGTTAAGCATATTGAACCCTACATATTGAGAGGAGTAAAGGTAGATAAAAGAGTGTTATTACTATTCTATATTGAAAGGTATGGGGATGATATTTGGTGTGATGTGATTCCCATGAATAATTATCATATCTTGTTGGGAAAGCCATGGTATGCCTATAAAAGAGCTTCATATAACATGAAAAAAAATAGATACTCTTTTGAGGTTAACGGGAAGAAACTTATTCTTGGACATTTGACTCCCTCACAAATTTATGAAGAAAAAAAGGACTGTTAAAGAGAATATGAAAAAATATAAGAGAGAAAATAATGAGAGGAGTAAGGGAGTGCATGTTGACATCCCAACAGAGGAAAAAGGAGAAGTTGTATTGAGTGAAGAGAATGGAATGTCAATTGAGAAAAAGAGTGAGCTTGAGGGAAAAGAAAAGAGAGAAGGCAATGAGATAAGAAAAGTCTTTGAGGTAGAGAGAGAAAAATAAGAGGGTTTGAGTAAAGAAGAAGAAAAAAACTTTAGTGAGAGAAAAGAGGCTAAGGGTGAGAAAAAAGTTAGTCTTGTGATAAAAGCCAAAGAGAGTGTAAGCAAGAAAATATTTTCTTTACTTCCTAACCTATTAAATATTTCTTGTTTTAGTTCTTGTGATTTTGTGCAGACATATGTAGAAAGACCTTTTAAAAGGGGAGGTGAGGCACATAAGATGGTAGCAAAGGATCCAATCGGATTCCAACATAAATTTAGCGAAATCAATTCTTGTTAGATGGTGGAAGATAAAAACTTGGTCAATTTCTTTGTTGTTGAATCTTTTGACTATTTTGATCCTTATTTACAAGTTTATAACATGGAGTTTCCTAAAGGCATTGCTAAGGTAGAGCCATTGCATAAAAGAAAAAAAATGTGATGTTGTTCCATTACCAAATAAGTCCAAGTATGGCATGTATAATTGGTTCATTCACATTCTTGGCCTTTCTAGAACACCTAAGGTATTTTGGAGGTAATGAACTATACTCTTATTTCTTATGTTGGTGGCTTTATAATTTTTATGGATGATGATATTTTGATGCATATCAAGTCATTAACTATAATATCTAAGTTAAAGTGTAAGAGTAATTTGCTTTCTTTTGAAATTGAGTATGACATAGATGATTATGCATTCTAACTTGGTGGAAAGAGGCATGAAATTTATGAGAAGAGGTTTGCTAATGAGTAAAATGTTCTTTCTTCTCTTATTCAAGTGTCTAATGAGTTTTCATGTGATAAATTGCTAGAATGTGAGTTTTGTTGTTTAATGGGAAGTCATTCCTCTAGTCATGTTGATTGTGAGCCTGTAAAAGTGTTTGCTACTAGTAAAGAGGATATGCATGATTATTGTGAGGTTAGTGATCAAATACTCTTTCATGAACCTATCTATGGCTCTTTCTATGACAGTTTAAGCAATTATGTAGAATCCATTGATGTTGCGAATATTATTGGGGAAAGTTATAATCATGAACTTGAATATATTGAAATTTGTATTTTGGAATTTATGGGTTCTTCTGACCTTTCTGAGAATTTATGTGCTTCTTTGAATAACATACATAGAGAAGAATCCATGGGATTTATAATTGATACGTGGCTATATCATAAGAGTGTCTTATTTGTTACATGTGGCAGAGATACCTGTATTAAATGGATGCATGACTAATATTTTGTAATTTCTTTGGCATGCACATGTTTGGACTACCTTATTGACAAGATCGCATTGCAAATTTCATTACATAGTGCATCTAAGAGAGGTTTTTATTGGACAACTCTAAGTAGGAATAAATTTTATTGGGATGATGATGTCCATATACTTTATAAAGGAGTATTTACACCTATTAGGCTTAATTGGGTTAAGTGGACACATGGTCACTATCTTGTTTTATTCCTACTATTTTTTTAGATTAGTGGATGCCATTTACTAGTGCGTGACTTCTTTTTCTTGCAAGGTAAAAATTCGAGGATGATTTTTCTTTAAGAAGAGGGGAATGATAGTATCCTAGGAAGCTCAAATCTATTCAAGGACAAGAATGAAGATTTGGAATCTCAAAGAGGGCCTTTAACAAGATGCCAAGCTAAAGAGTTGCAAAATAAGGTCATTAGACTTCAAGTGCAAATAAAGAAGTTGTTAATTGGGATGGAGAGCTCAAGGATAAAGGATATGAGTTGTCTAGGTATTATAATTATTTTATGGTCCAAATTCATGTCCACAAGAAGAGGTGGATTAGATCCCAAGAGACATCCTCTGAAGAAGGTCCAAATCAAGCCACTATTGGACCTATTTGGCACCTAAAAATGTGTCCAAACTTGCAACCCAATAAATCCTACATGAAGCCACGTTTTTATAACATAAAAAGGACTTACTTCCTGCCCAAGAAAGGTTCAATAGGCGTGATAGAAGTTGGGTACAAGTTGGTGCCAAATTGCTTGCAAGTTGCCTTCAAGATTTCCAATATTTCCAAGATCCTTTCCATGATTGGTTTGGGACTTTAAAGATTCTATCCTAAATTGGTTTTAACTTATTTCCATATATTTTGGTACTTGATTTATTGTTTTCCTAGGTAGTTAAGGTTATGTTTTCCTTTTCCTAAGATTGTAGGAGTTACTTTCCAAGATTGGCTTGGTTTTTGTTTCCTAGTGTTTTTTCTTTTCCTAAGGTATTTGGACTTGTTGTCCAAAATAGTTTAGGACTTTATTTCCTTGTTTTTAGGTAGGGATTTTTTGACCCCCTCTCTATATAAAGGGGTATCTTGTTTGCTTTTAGACATAGACTATTATCAATAAACATTGTGAGATTTTTCTTGCACTCTTTGTGTGTGGCTACTTTTGGATTTATTCTTCAACCTTCAAGACTCAACTTAAGGTAGTAATATTAAACTCTTTCGAAATCTTAGATCACTTCTAGGTATTGAAGAAAGGTGATAAGTTTAGGCTTATTGTTGTTCTTGTTATTCTAAAGGATCGGGTGCACAATCTATCTCTTGTTTTTAATTATCTACCAAAGGCGATTAGTTCTTTGTTAGCTAATTGTTGTTGTTAGGATTCAACCTCAAGAATAGACTTCTTGAATTCAAGAAACTCTTTCTTGAATTCAATCTATCTGTAACGACCCGGCCGGTTGTTTTGAGAGTTATAGCCCCAATCCCCTATTAACTGCTTCCCCCATATCTATTTTTGCTATTGTGACTTACCGAGAGGTTTCGTTTTGGTTTATGGAGTATTTTGGGACACTTTGTCCCTAAATAGAGGTTTAAACCTTAGGATTTGGACTGTAGTCGGAACTATGTGAAGACAACTCCGGAATGGAGTTTTGTTGGTTCCGTTAGCTCCGTTAGGTGATTTTGGACTTAGGGGCATGTCTGGATAGTGTTTTGGAGGTCTGTAGCTCATTTAGGCTTGAAATGGCGAAAGTCAAAGTTTTAGAGATTTGGACCGGTAGTGGAATTTTGATACCAGGGTCGGATTCTAATTCCAAAAGTTGGAGTAGGTCCGTAGGGTTGAATATGACCTGTGTGCAAAATTTGGGGTCAATCGAATGTGGTTTGGTTGGTTTCGGCATCTGTTGTCGAATTTGTAAGTTTCAAGTTGTTTATGTTTGAATAGGAGGATGATAAGTGATTTTAGCATTGTTTGATGTGGTTTGAGGGCTCGACTAAGTCCGTATGGTATTTTAGGCTGGTTGGTATGTTTGGTTGAGGTCCCGGGGGCCTCGGGTGTGTTTCGAATGCTTAACGGATTGAGTTTGGGACTTATGCAATTGCTGAAGCTGCTGCACCTGGTGTAATCGCACATGCGCACTTTGGGACGCAGGTACAGTGCCGCAGAAGTGGCCATGGAGCCGTAGAAGCGGTTTAGGCCCTGTCTAGCTTGGGTCACAGGTGCAGCGATAATCCGCAGAAGCGGATACGCAGAAGCGGAAGAGGAGCGCAGGTGCGGGACCGCAGATGCAGCCCTTGTTTGCAGATGCGGACCCAGTTCCCCTTAAGTGATTTTTGCATCTGCGATGGTATTTTCGCAGGTGCGGTATCGTAGATACGGTGAACGCTCGCAGATGTGAGATATCTGGCAGAAAATGGGCTAAGTGCGAGGGTTTGATTTCCTTCTTTATTTTTGGACTTGAGAGCTCGGGATTTGTCGATTTTTCGAGGGATTTTCAGAGGAAGCTTTGGAGTAATGATTCCTAACTTGATTTTGGTTATATCCCACTAATCTATCATTAATTTTATCATTTGAATTTCGGATTTGGGTTGAAAATTGGGGGAAAATGGGAAGAAGTTCCTCAACTAAGATTATGGGTTTTGATTGGGATTTTGACATCGGATTTGGATAATTTTTCTACGAGTGAACTCGTGAGTGAATGAGTGAACATATTTGGTGACTTTTACTCGATTCCGAGACATGGGCCTGGGGAGGCTTTTTAGGGCGATTTTTTAATTTCTTGCTTTAGCTTTGATTTCAGTAGCTAGATTAGTTCCTTGTAGTTATATTTATGATATGTAATTGATTTTGGCTAGATTTGGGCCATTCGGAGTCGGATTTTCGTGGAAAGAACATCGTTACGGATTGATTGAGCTTGGTTTGAGGTAAGTGGCTTGCCTAACCTTGTGTGGGAGAAATCCCCTTAGGATTAGGTACTGATTTTACTATGTGAGCGCCGTGTATGCGAGGTGACGA
The DNA here is from genome assembly GCF_000390325.3 of Nicotiana tomentosiformis. Lineage (NCBI taxonomy): Eukaryota > Viridiplantae > Streptophyta > Magnoliopsida > Solanales > Solanaceae > Nicotiana > Nicotiana tomentosiformis. The sequence continues at coordinate 80,493,787 of NC_090818.1, forward strand.
GTTCGTACACCTCGTAGTTATATTTATGATATGTAATTGATTTTGGCTAGATTTGGGCCATTCGGAGTCGGATTTTCATGGAAAGAGCATTGTTACGGATTGATTGAGCTTGGTTTGAGGTAAGTGGCTTGCCTAACCTTGTGTGGGAGAAATCCCCTTAGGATTAGGTACTGATTTTACTATGTGAGCGCCGTGTACGTGAGGTGACGAGTGCGTACACCTCGTAGTTATATTTATGATATGTAATTGATTTTGGCTAGATTTGGGCCATTCAGAGTCGGATTTTCGTGGAAAGAGCATTGTTAGATTAGTTCCTTGTAGTTATATTTATGATATGTAATTGATTTTGGCTAGATCTGGGCCATTCGGAGTCGGATTTTTGTGGAAAGAGCATTGTTACGGATTGATTGAGCTTGGTTTGAGGTAAGTGGCTTACCTAACCTTGTGTGGGAGATATCCCCTTAGGATTAGGTACTATTTTACTATGTGAGCACTGTGTACGCGAGGTGACGAGTGCGTACACGGGCTATTTGTTGATAAATCTGATTTTTACTGAGAAATTCCCTGTTTCCACCTTAATTGAATATACTAGCATGTGTAGTTACCCTATTAGCTTAGAATAACATGTCTACGTGCCTTATTTGCTTAATTGAACTCTTTGCTGCATGCCTATTGAATTCCTACTTCTTTCCCGACTTGTCCTTAGTCTAGACTGTATATTCTCTTGCTGTACTTGTCGTTTATAATTGATTGCGCTGTGTATTTACTTTGGAACTACGGGACAGTATCCCGGGAGATTCCCCTGCATATTTACTTTTGGGACCACGGGACGGTATTTTGAGAGATCCGCCCGCACATTTACTTTGAGACTATGAGGCGGTACCTCGGGAGTTCTCTATGCATATTTACTTTTGGGACTACGAGACGGTATCTCGGGAGATCCCCTATCGCTTAATTCCGTGCACTATTATGTTACTTCATTGTGCTTAACTTTGTCGAACTTTAGTCTCATATTATACTACTTATTCTCTTGTTTTTATTATTATATACCAGTGGGCCTGACCTGACCTCGTCACTATTCCACCGAGATTAGGCTCGGCACTTACTGGGTACCGCTTTGTGTACTCACGCCCTTTCCTGCACATGTTTTTCGTGTGCAGATCCAGGTTCCTTTTACCAGCCTACTCCTTAGTTGCAGTCGCTGCTATTTTCGGAGAACTTCAAGGTACATCTGCCCGCCCCGCAGATCCTCAGAGTCCCCCCTCTATCCCCCCCTATGTTGATTCTTCTCTTACTTCTATAGACACTGATGTATAAACCAGTTAGAACTTCGTAGAAGCTTGTGACTTACGGTGTTCCGGGTCTTGGGAGTGTTATGTATATTTCGAGAGTTGATAATAGTATATGCCGAGCGGCATCTCAATTGCTTATTAAAATATCTGTTAATGTTAGTTGTTAAGTTTTCATGTTTTTCGTTTTATTTTTGCAAGTGTTAGGCTTACCTAGTCGTAGAGACTAGGTGCCGTCACGACGATTCATGGAGGGAGAATTTAGGTCGTGAAAAGTTGGTATGAGAGCTTGGTATCACAAGCCAGTTTATTAGAGTCTCGCAAATCGGTACAGAGACGTCTGTACTTATCTTCGGGGGGCTATGGAACTGTTAGGAACAATCATACTTCTTTTGATTCCTTGTCGTGCGAGTTATTGGCATCAAATTCTAAAAATTTTCTATTCTATTCTTTCTTACAGATGGTGAGGACCCGTACCGGAGGATCTGATGACCAGGCACTCGTGCCCCCTGCTAGAGCCGCCAGAGGCCGGGGCCGGGGCCGGTGTAGAGTACGGCCACGCGGTGTAGCCCAAGCACCCGCACGAGCTGCGACACAGGAGCCCCCAGCAGTTCCAGCTGGAGGGCAGGCACCGGAGATTCCTATTACTGCACCAGCCCTCCAGGAGACTCTAGCCCAGTTCATGATCATGTTCAGCACCTTAGCTCAGGCTGGATTGATTCCATTAGCTCCCGCCACATCTCAGGCCGTGGGAGGGCCACAGACTCCCACAGCCTGCACTCCTGAGCAGAGGGTCCATGTTGATCAGGCCCCAGAGTTCATTCTTATGCAGCCGGTAGCCCCGGTTCAGCATGAGACTAGGACAGTCGCTTCTGAGGCGGAGCAGCTCAGACTTGAGAGGTACAAGAAGTACCATCCACCTACCTTCAGCGGATTGGTTACATATGATGCTCAGGGTTTTCTGGAGAAGTGTCATCGTATTCTCCGTACTATGGGCGTAGCGTAGACGAGTGGGGTTTCTTTTACCACCTTCCAGCTTAGAGGAGCAACCTATCAGTAGTGGCGTGCTTATGAGATGAGTAGTCCGGATGAGGTAGCTTTACTTACATGGACTCAGTTCTCGGACATGTTTTTGAGAGAGTATGTCCCTCAGAGCCTCAGAGACTCATGGCACGCGGAGTTTGAGCAGCTGCGCCAGGGTGCTATGCTTGTGTCAGAGTATGCAGTCCGCTTCGGTGATTTGGCCCGACATGCACCGGCCTTGGTTGCCACAGTTTGAGAGAGGGTTCGTCAGTTTATTGAGGGACTCCACCCCAGTATCAGGATTAGTATGGTCAGGGAGCTGGATATGGATATTCCTTACCAGCAGGTTGTGAGTATTGCTAAGAGATTGGAGGGCATGTTTGCCCGGGATCGAGAGGAGAGAGAGGCCAAGAGGTCTCGAGAGACTGATTCTTATTCTGGAGCTCGTGCCCCAGTAGCTCGCCATGGTAGGGGTCATGTGAGTCACCCCATTCATTCAGCTCTTCCAGCCGCCAGTGGTGTTCTAGCCCCTTCTATAGGAGCCTTATTATGCACCGCCAGTATCTAGTGTGCCTCCTGCTCGGGGTATTTTTAGCGGCCAGTCCAGAAGACCTGGCCCGAGTCAGTCATAACAGCCACGCCCTCCATGGGGTTGTTTTGAGTGTGGCGACACCCGCTATATGGTGAGGGATTGTCCCAGACATAGGAGGGTTGCACCTCCACAGACTTCTCAGCCACCATGTGCTCCACTAGGTTCTCAGGCTATTATTCCAGCACCATCTACTGCCCCACCTGCTTATCTAGCTCGAGGTGGAGGTCGGGGAGGTTGAGGTCGCCCTAGAGGGGGAGGCCAGGCTAGGTTTTATGCTCTTCCGGCTCGTACAGAGGCAGTTTCTTCCGACTCTGTCATTACAGGTATTGTTCCAGTCTGTCATAGAGATATGTCGGTATTATTTGACCCAGGCTCTACGTATTAATATGTGTCCTCTTATTTTGCCCCACATTTGGGCGTATCTCGAGATTCTTTGTGTTCCCCTATTTATGTTTCCACTTCTGTGGGAGATTCTCTCATTGTGGACCGTGTGTATCGGTCGTGTTTGATTGCTCTTAGTGGTTTTGAGACCAGAGCAGATTTATTATTGCTCAGCATGGTAGACTTTGATGTTATTTTAGGCATGGACTGGTTGTCGCCCCATTATGCTATTCTTGATTGTCACGCTAAGACCATGACGCTGGCTATGCCAGGCTTACCGCGATTAGAGTGGAGAGGTACCTTAGAGTATACTCCCAGCAGAGTCATTTCATTCCTTAAAGCTCAACGAATGGTTGAAAAGGGGTGTGACGCGTATCTAGCTTATGTGAGAGATGTCACTATTGATACCCCTACAGATGAGTCAGTTCCAATAGTGAGGGACTATCCAGATGTGTTTCCAGCTGATCTTCTGGGCATGCCGCCCGACAGAGATATTGATTTTGGCATTTATTTGTTGCCGGGCACTCAGCCCATCTCTATTCCTCCATATCGTATGGCTCCTCCTGAATTGAAAGCGTTAAAGGAGCAGTTACATGAGTTGCTTGATAAGGGCTTCATTCGGCCTAGTGTGTCACCTTGGGGTGCTCTTGTCTTGTTTATGAAGAAAAAGGATGGTTCTATGCGTTTGTATATTGATTATCGCCAGCTGAACAAAGTTACAGTGAAGAACAGGTATCCATTGCCTCATATTGATGACTTATTTGATCAGTTACAGGGTGCCAGAATATTCTCCAAGATTGACTTACGTTCAGGCTATCATCAGTTAAAGATTCGGGAGTCAAATATCCCGAAGACTACTTTCAGAACTCGGTATGGTCACTATGAGTTTCTTGTTATGTCTTTTGGGCTGACCAATGCCCCAGCAGCCTTTATGCATTTGCTGCACAGTGTGTTCCAGCCTTATCTTGACTCCTTCATCATTGTGTTTATTGACGACATTCTGGTGTACTCTCGGACTCGGGAGGATCACGAGCAACACCTGAGGACCATGCTTCAGACTTTGAGGGAAAAGAAGTTGTATGCAAAATTTTCTAAGTGTGAGTTTTGGCTAGACTCAGTGGCATTCTTGGGCCATGTAGTATCAAGTGATGGGATCAAGGTGGATCCGAAGAAGGTGGAAGCAGTGCAAAGTTGGCTTAGACAGTCATCGGCTAAGGAGATCCGTAGTTTTCTTGGGTTGGCGGGGTATTACCGTCGTTTTGTTGAGGGATACTCATCAATTGCAGCACCTATGACCAGGCTGACCCAGAAGGGTGCTCCGTTCAGGTGGACAGAGGAGCGTGAGGAGAGCTTTCAGAAGCTCAAGATGGCTTTGACTACAGCCCCAGTATTAGTATTGCCTACAGGTTTGGGGTCTTACACTGTATATTATGATGCATCGCGGATTGGTCTTGGCGCGGTGTTGATGCAGGATGGTAGGGTGATTGCCTACGCATCCAGATAGCTGAAGGTGTATGAGAAGAACTATCATGTCCGCGGCCTTGAGTTAGCAGCTATTGTTCATGCCCTGAAGATTTGGTGACACTATTTGTACGGTGTTCCTTGTGAGATTTACACCGATCATCAGAGTTTGCAGCATCTATTCAAGCAAAAGGATCTTAACTTGCGTTAGTGGAGGTGGTTGGAGCTACTTAAGGACTGTGATATCACCATTTTGTACCACCCGGGGAAGGCCAATATGGTGGCTGATGCTTTGAGTCATTGGGCGGAGTGTTTATGGAGTTTAGCATATCTTCCAGCAACAAAGAGACCCTTAGCATTGGATGCTCAGGCCTTAGCCAGTCAGTTTATGAGATTGGATATTTCTAAGCCGAGTCGAGTGTTGGCCTATGTGGTCTCTCGGTCTTCTCTTTATAATCGCATCAGGGAGCGTCAGTATGATGACCCCCACCTGCTTGTCCTTAAGGACACGATTTAGCACGGTGATGCTAAGGAGGTCACTATTGGGGATGATGGCATATTGAGGATGCAGGGCAGGCTATGTGTGCCTAAGGTAGATGGTTTGCGTGAGTTAATTCTTCAGGAGGCTCATAGCTCGCGGTACTCTATTCATCCAGGTGCCGCGAAGATGTATCAGGATTTGAGGCAGCATTACTGGTGGAGGAGAATGAAGAAGGACATAGTGGAGTATGTGGCTCGGTGCCTAAATTGCCAGCAGGTGAAGTATGAGCATCAGCGGCCGAGTGGGTTGCTTCAGAAGTTAGAGATTCCGTAGTGGAAATGGGAGCGGATCACTATGGATTTTGTTGTTGGACTCCCACAGACTCAGCGGAGGTTTGATGCGGTTTGGGTGATTATGGATAGGCTAACCAAGTCAGCTCTTTTCATTCCTGTGATGACTACTTATTCTTTCGAGCAGCTGGCTCGAATTTACATCCGCGAGATCGTCAGGCTTCATGGCGTACCAGTATCTATCATCTCTGACCGGGGTACGTAGTTTACATCACAGTTCTGGAGGGCTGTACAGCAGGAGCTGGGTACTCGAGTTGAGTTGAGCACAACATTTCACCCTCAGACGGACGGACAGTCCGAGCGCACTATTCAGATACTAGAGGATACGCTCCGCGCTTGTGTGATAAATTTTAGGGGTGCTTGGGATCAGTTCTTTCCACTTGCGGAGTTTGCCTACAACAATAGTTATCAGTCGAGCATTCAGATGGCACCGTATGAGGCTCTGTGTGGTTGGCGGTATCGGTCTCCGGTGGGTTGGTTCGAGCCGGGTGAGGCTAGATTATTAGGTACAGACTTGGTCCAGGATGCCCTGGATAAGGTGAAGGTGATTCAGGATCGACTTCGCACAGCCCAGTATAGACAGAAGAGTTATGCGGACCAGAGGGTTCGCGATGTAGCATTCTTGGTTGGAGAGCAGGTTTTTCTTCGGGTATCGCCTATGAAGGGTGTTATGAGGTTCGTAAAGAAGGGCAAGCTGAGCCCAAGGTACATTGGTCCTTTTGAGGTGTTGAGGCGGGTTGGGGAGGTTGCTTATGAGATTGCCTTACCTCCCAGCCAAGCAGGAGTCCATCCGGTATTCCATGTATCTATGCTCCGGAAGTATCACGGCGATCCGGCTCATTTATTGGATTTCAGCTCAGTCTAGTTGGACAAGGATCTATCTTACGTTGAGGAGCCAGTGGCTATTTTGGGCATGCAGGTTCGAAAGCTGAGGTCAAAGAACATTGCTTCCATGAATGTTCAGTGGAGGGGTCAGCTGGTTGAGGATGCAACTTGGGAGACCGAGCATGTTATGCGCAGCCGTTATCCTCATCTTTTCACCACTTCCGGTATGTCTTTATGCTCGTTCGAGGACGAACGATTATTTTAAGAGGGGAAGAATATAACGACCCGACCGGTCATTTTGAGAGTTATAGCCCCGATCCCCTATTAACTGCTTCTCCCATATCTATTTCTACTATTGTGACTTGCCGGGAGGTTTCATTTTGGTTTATGGAGTGTTTTGGGACACTTAGTCCCTAAATGGAGGTTTATGCCTTAGGATTTGGATCGTAGTTGGAACTGTGTGAAGAAGACTCCGGAATGGAGTTTTGTCGGTTTCGTTAGCTCCGTTAGGTTATTTTGGACTTAGAGATTTTTCCGGATAGTGTTTTGGAGGTCTGTAGCTCATTTAGGCTTGAAATAGCGAAAGTCAAAGTTTTAGAGATTTGGACCGGTAGTGGTATTTTGATACCAGGGTCGGATTCCGATTCCGGAAGTTGGCGTAGGTCCGTAGGATTGAATATGACCTGTGTGCAAAATTTGGGGTCAATCGGACGTGGTTTGGTTGGTTTCGGCATCGGTTGTCGAATTTGGAAGTTTCAAGTTCTTTAAGTTTGAATCGGAGAATGATAAGTGATTTTAGCATTGTTTGATGTGGTTTGAGGTCTCGACTAAGTCCGTATGTTGTTTTAGGACTAGTTGGTATGTTCGGTTGAGGTCTCGGGGGCCTCGGGTGTGTTTCGAATGCTTAACGGATTGAGTTTGGGACTTATGCAATTGCTAAAGCTGCTGCACCTAGTGTAATCACACCTGCGCACTTTGGGCCGCAGGTGTAGTGCCACAGAAGCGGCCATGGAGCCGCAGAAGCAGTTTAGGCCCTTTCAAGCTTGGGCCGCAGGTGCAGCGATAATCCGCAGAAGCAGACACACAGAAGCGGAAGAGGAACGCAGGTGCGGGCCCTCAGATGCGGCGCTTGTTCGCAGATGCGGACCCAGTTCCCCTTAAGTGATTTTCGCACCTGTGATGGTATTTCCGTAGGTGCGGTACTGCAGATGTAGTGAAGGCTCGCAGAAGCGAGATCTCTGGCAGAAAAAGGGCTAAGTGCGAGGGTTTGATTTCATTCTTCATTTTTGGACTTGAGACCTCGGGATTTGGCGATCTTTTGAGGGATTTTGAGAAGAAGCTTTAGGGTAATGATTCCTAACTTGATTTTGGTTATATCCCACTAATCTATCATTAATTTCATCATTTAAATTTCGGATTTGGGTTGAAAATTGGGGAAAAATGGGAAGAAGTTCCTTAACTAAGATTTTAGGTTTTGATTAGAATTTGGACATCGGATTTGGATAATTTTGGTACGAGTGAACTCGTGAGTGAATGGATGTTCATATTTGGTGACTTTTACTCGATTCCGAGACGTGGGCCCGGGGAGGTGTTTTAGGGTGATTTTCTAATTTCTTGCTTTAGCTTTGATTTCAGTAGCTAGATTAGTTCCTTGTAGTTATATTTATGATATGTAATTGATTTTGACTAGATTTGGGCTATTCGGAGTTGGATTTTCGTGGAAAGAGCATTGTTACGGATTGATTGAGCTTCGTTTGAGGTAAGTTGCTTGCCTAACCTTGTGTGGGGGAAATCCCCTTAGAATTTGGTACTGATTTTACTATGTGAGCGTCGTGTACGCGAGGTGACGAGTGCGTACACGGGCTATTTCTTGAAAAACCTGATTTTTACTGAGAAATTCTCTGTTTCCACCTTAACTGAATATACTAGCATGCGTAGTTACCCTGTTAGCTTAGAACTCTTTGCAGCATGCCTATTGAATTCCTGCTTCTTTCCCGACTTGTCCTTAGTCTAGACTGTATATTCTCTTGTTGTACTTGTCGTTTGTAATTAATTGCGCTGTGTATTTACTTTGGGACTATGGGACGGTATCCCGGGAGATCCCCCTACATATTTACTTTTGGGACTACGGGACGGTATTCCGGGAGATCCCCTTGCACATTTACTTTGAGACTGCGAGGCGGTACCTCGGGAGTTCTCCCTGCATATTTACTTTTGGGATTACGAGACGGTATCTCAGGAGATCCCTTGTGGCTTAATTTTGTGCACAGTTATGTTATTTCACTGTGCTTTCCTTTGTTGAACTTTAGTCTTTTATTATACTGCTTATTCTCCTGTTTTTATTATTATATACCAGTGGGCCTGACCTGACCTCGTCACTACTCACCCGATGTTTGGCTCGGCACTTACTGGGTACCGCTGTGGTGTACTCACGCCCTTTCCTGCACATGTTTTTGGTGTGCAGATCAAGGTTCCTTTTACCAGCCTCGTCCTTAGTTGCAGTCGCTGCTATTTTCGGAGAACTTTAAGGTACATCTGCCCGCGCCGTAGATCCTCGGAGTCCCCCCTCTATCCCCACTATGTTGATTCTTCTCTTATTTCTATAGACACTGATGTATAAATAAGTTAGAACTTTGTAGAAGCTTGTAACTTACGGTGTTCCGGGTCTTGGGAGTGTTATAAATATTTCGAGAGTTGACAATTGTATATGCCGAGCGTCATCTCAATTGCTTATTAAAATATCTGTTACTGTTAGTTGTTAAATTTTCATGTATTTCATTCCATTTTCGGAAGTGTTAGGCTCACCTAGTCGTAGAGACTAGGTGCCGTCACGACGATTCATGGAGGGAGAATTTGGGTCGTGACACTATCTTTAATTTTCCGTCGATTTTTTGTTTCTTTATTTTCTTTTAGCTTCCGCACGTTTCTTGATTTTCTTTAGTAATTCTTGGACCCCTATCGTGTTGTTATCAAGCCAAAATCAGCCCAAAGAAAAGCATTATGGCTTATTATTATTTTTAGAATTCAAGTGTTATTTGGTTTCTATGTCAAGAAAGGAAACAAGAAGAGGGGATCCTAGTTCTTGAAGATTAAGGTAACTTCTTTCCTTATTCTTGTGGGTTTTGGGTTTCCTAAATTCTTTCCTTTTCTACTAACCAATTCCTATTCTTCCTATGTTTGGTCCTTCACTTTCCTTTTCTTTTTCTAACTCCACATTCTTATCACTAAGGGTTGTGACTAGTAAGGTTTATTAATAAATCTAAAGATTAACGACCAAGAGTTGCTTTGAGTGGAAAAAGGCAAGAGAGGCGAGAACATTAGAGGAAAAAGCCAAATCTGAGAGATACATAATTCTTCTAATCTTTGTTCAAGATGTTTCAAACAGGTAGTTATAGTGAAAGGAAGTGAGCTATGACTCAACAACTTGAAAAGTCGAACTTACAGTATACCGAATGGAAGGGAACACAATGGTAAAATTATTTTTCAAACAAGATCTAAAGTGATGTCTGTGATTTGTGCCCTTAGAATTGACAAAGAGTTTGGATATAACTCAATTAGCACTTATATGGTTGAAAAATTAAACTTGCCTTGTGTTGAGCATATTGAACCCTTCATGTTGAGAGGAGTAAAGGTAGATAAAAGAGTGTTATTACTATTATGTATTGGAAGGTATGAGGATACGATCTGGTGTGATGTGATTCCCATGAATAATTATCATATCTTGTTGGGAAAGCCATGGTATGCCTATAGAAGAGCTTCATATAACATGAAAAAAATAGATACTCTTTTGAGGTTAACGGGAAGAAACTTATTCTTGGACCTTTGACTCCCTCACAAATTTATGAAGATGAAAAGACTGTTAAAGAGAATATGAAAAAATATGAGAGAGAGAAGAATGAGAGGAGTAAGGGAGTGCATGTTGACATCCCAAGGGAGGAAAAAGGAGAGGTTGTACTGAGTGAAGAGAGTGAGATGTCAGGGGGAAAACAGTAAGCTTGAGAGGAAAGAAAAGAGAGAAGGCCATGAGATAGAAAAAAGCTGCGAGGTAGAGAAACAAGAGGGTTTGAATGAAGAAAAAGAAGAAAACCTTGGTGAGAGAGAAGTTAAGGGTGAAGATAAAGTTAGTCTTGTGATAAAAGCCAAAGAGAATGTATGCAAGAAAAATATTTCTTTACTTTCTAACCCACTAAATCATTCATGTTTTAGTTCTTGTTAAAGGCCAATATTTTGTAATTTGTTTGGCATGCACATGTTTGGACTACCTTATTTGTAAGATCGCATTGCAAATTTCATTACATAGTGCATCTAAAAGAGTTTTTATTGGACAAATCTAAGTAAGCATAAATTTTATTGTGATGATGATGTTCATATGCTTTATAATGGCGTATATATACCTATAAGGCTTAATTGGGTCAAGTGGACACATGGTCACTATCTTGTTTTATTCCTACCATTTCTTAAGATTATTGGATGCCATTTACTAGTGCATGTCTTCTTTTTCTTGCAAGGTCGAAATTCGAGGATGGCTTTTCTTCAAGAAGAGGGGAATGGTAGCATCCTAGGAAGATCAACTCTATTCAAGGATTAGGATGAAGCTTGAGAATCTCAAAGAGGGCCTTTAACAAGATCTCAAGCTAAAAGGTTGCAAAACAAGATCATTGGATTTCAGGAGCGAATAAAGAAATTATTAGTTGGGAGGAAGAGCTCAAGGATAAAGGATATGAGTTGTCTAGGTGTTATAATTATTTTATGGTCCAAATTCATGTCCAAGAAGAGGTGGATTATATCCCATGAGACATCCTCTGAAGAAGGTCCAAATCAGGCCACGATTGGACCTATTTGGCACCTAAAATAAGTCCAAACTTGCAGCACAATAAGTCCTACATGAAGCCACGTTTTTATAACATAAAAAGGACTTACAAAAAAAAAGATACTCTTTTGAGGTTAACGGGAAGAAACTTATTCTTGGACCTTTGACTCCCTCACAAATTTATGAAGATGAAAAGACTGTTAAAGAGAATATGGAAAAATATGAGAGAGAAAAGAATGAGAGGAGTAAGGGAGTGCATGTTGACATCCCAAGGGAGGAAAAAGGAGAGGTTGTGCTGAGTGAAGAGAGTGAGATGTCAATGAGGAAAAGAGTAAGCCTGAGAGGAAAGAAAAGAGAGAAGTTCATGAGATAGAAAAAAGCTGTGAGGTAGAGAAACAAGAGGGTTTGAGTGAAGAAAAAGAAGAAAACCTTGGTGAGATAGAAGAGGATAAGGGTGAGGAGAAAGTTAGTCTTATGATAAAAGCAAAAGAAAGTGTATGCAAGAAAAATATTTCTTTACTTTCTAACCCACTAAATCATTCTTGTTTTAGTTCTTGTGATTTTGTGCAGCCAAGTGTTGAAAGGCCTTTTGAAAGGGGAAATTATAGACAATATCAATAAAAATTGTGAGATTTTTCTTGCACTCTTGTGTGTGGCTACTCTTGAATTTATTCTTCTACATTCAAGACTCAACTTAAGGTGGTAAGATTAAATCCTTTATAAAATCTTAGATCACTTTTAGGTATTCAAGAAAGGTGATAAGTTTAGGCTTATTGTTGTTCTTGTTATTCTAAATGGTCGGGTTTCACAATATGTCTCTTATTTTTAAGTTTATACTAAAGGAGATTAGTTCTTCGTTAGCTAATTATTGTTGTTAGGATTCAACATCAAGAATAGAATTCTTGAATTCAAGAAAGAGTTTCTTGAATTCAATTTATCTTTAATTTCTATCTTCTTTTTTTGTTTTTGTTTTCTTTTAGCTTCCGCGTATTTCTTGATTTTTTCTTATTTTTCTTTACTAATTCTTGAATCTTCTATCGTGTTGTTATCAAGTGGTATCAGAGCATAGGCTAATCAAGATTTCAATCTTGATAATCTTGGGAGGTTCTTAGGCAAAACAAAATGAAAAAAATAAAACCAAAAATAAAACATAAATCAGCCCAAAGAAAAGCATTATGGCTCATTATTATTTTTAGAATTCAAGAGTTATTTGGTTTCCATGTCAAGAAAGGAAATAAGAAGAGGGGATCCTAGTTCTAGAAGATTAAGGTAACTTCTTTCCTTATTCTTGTGGGTTTTGGGTTTCCTTAATTCTTTCCCTTTTTTTCTACTAACCAGTTCCTATTCTTCCTTTATTGTTCCTTCATTTTTCTTTTCTTTTTCTAACTCCATATTCTTATCACTAAGGGTTGTGACTAGTAATATTTTTTAATAAATTTAAAGATTAACGACCAAGAGTTGCTTTGAGTGGAAAAAGGCAAGAGCTAAAGTAATGTCTGCGATTTGTGCACTTAGAATTGACAAAGCGTTTGGCTATAACTCAATTTGCACTTATATGGTTGAAAAATTAAACTTGCCTTGTGTTGAGCATAATGAACCATTCAAGTTGGGAGGAGTAAAGGTAGATAAAACAGTGTTATTACTATTCTCTATTGGAAGGTGTGAGGATGCGATCTGGTGTGATGTGATTCCCATGAATAATTATCATATCTTGTTGGGAAAGCCATGGTATGTTATAGAAGAGCTTCATATAATATGAAAAAAAAATAGATACTCTTTTGAGGTTAACGGAAAGAAACTTATTCTTGGACCTTTGACTCCATCACAAATTTATGAAGATGAAAAGACTGTTAAAGAGAATATGGAAAAATATGAGAAAGAAAAGAATGAGAGGAGTAAGGGAGTGCATGTTGAAATACCAAGGGAGAAAAAAGGAGAGGTTGTGCTGAGTGAAAAGAGTGAGATGTCAAGGGGGAAAGAGTATGCTTGAGAGGAAAGAAAAGAGAGAAGTTCATGAGATAGAAAAAAGCTGTGAGGTAGACAAATAAGAGGGTTTGAGTGAAGAAAAAGAAGAAAACCTTGGTGAGAGAGAAGAGGATAAGGGTGAGGAGAAAGTTAGTCTTGTGATAAAAGCCAAAGAGAGTGTATGCAATAAAAATATTTCTTTACTTTCTAACCCACTAAATTATTCTTGTTTTAGTTATTGTGATTTTGTGCAACCAAGTGTTGAAAGATCTTTTGAAAGGGGAGATTATAAACAATATCAATAAAAATTATGAGAGTTTTCTTGCACTCTTGTGTGTGGCTACTCTTGAATTTATTCTTCAACCTTCAAGACTCAACTTAAGGTGGTAAGATTAAAATCTTTTCGAAATCTTAGATCATTTCTAGGTATTCAAGAAAGGTGATAAGTTTAGGCTTATTGTTATTCTTGTTATTCTAAAGGGTCGGGTTTCACAATCTATCTCTTGTTTTTAAGTCTTTACCAAAGGCGATTAGTTCTTCGTTAGCTAATTGTTGTTGTTAGGATTCAACATCAAGAATAGAATTCTTGAATTCAAGAAAGAGTTTCTTGAATTTAATTTATCTTTAATTTCTGTCTTCTTTTTTTGTTTTTATTTTCTTTTAGCTTCCGCGTATTTCTTGATTATTTTTGTTTTTCTTTACTAATTCTTGAATCCCCTACCGTGCTGTTATCAATACGAGACTTGGTTCACCTTTACTTGATGTGATATGATAAGACATGATGTGACATGACTTTCCTTTTATTTTGATCACATATGTTTCTCTCATTTTACATTTATGTTCTACTAAAAAAGAGGACCACATATTTAGTTTACACATTTTTCTTTTATATTTTTATTATTTAAATTTTTTCTAAATAAGAGGGCAAAACCCTCAAAATATAACTCTCATTTCTCATTCTTACACCCTCACAGTCGCACGCCCCAAAAAATCTCTCATTCTCTCTTCTTTGAGAGACATAGCCAGCTCCAGTCCCCTGTTAGGCCGCCGCCGCCTTCTCCGGCAAGCTGGCTGGCCGGTGGCCATGGCTACATTCCTACAACCCTCTATGTCCTCTCCAATAGCCATGAACGATAAGAAACAGAGAAGTATAGATCTGACCGGAGAAAGAATAAAATCCAGCGACCACCACTGTTTGGAGTAGCGAGCCCAGCGACCTCCCCTCTCTCATACTCTCTTCTTTTCCCTTTTCTCACCATTTTCTCCATGGTCATGCTGCCGCCGGAGGTGATGCCAGGCCTGGAGGCGACCTCCCATATTCGACGCGACCATCTACACCCCCCCCCCCCTCAATGCTTCGCCGCCAACAGTTTGGGGACAGCCATGGCTGAGCATCATCGACGAACCCATTTTTTTATTATTTTCATTGTATTGTTCTCACTTTGTTCTTTCTTTTACAAGAAAACAGATCTAAAAAGAAACTTGAATCTAGGCTGAAAACCCTTAGACTCCACCGGAAATGGCATTTTCCGACGGACCCCTCTTCTTCTCCGTCCTTTTGTTTTGTTTATTTGTGTACTTTTATATGTAAAATTACATAAAAAATGATGTTTGCTGGTTATACTATGGCAGATCTAGCCGGATCTAAATTTTCCGGTGGCCCTGAGTATTTCTCCGGCAAGCCTTCTCGTTTCTGTTTATCACCATCTCAGGTGATAGTTCGTTTGGTATAGTGTTGTGCTGCTATCTTGAGTTTGGAACTAATTTGACTTGATTTTCTTGGCTGTTGTACGCGACTGGAAATTGCTGCTATGTTTCTCTGTCATAGAATCTTGAACTATTTGTTTGTTTCTGTTTATCACCATTCCAGGAGCTCTTTTATTTGTATTGCTGCTCTAAAAAACTCTTATGAGTTTCGTTGACTTTGTTACTAATTGTTGCTGAAATTTTGGGTGAGACGGGATCCCCAATTGGTTGCTTATCTATCCTCATTATTGCTCGTTCCGTCTTGATTTTGTAATAGCTGCTTCTGCTATGGGGTTCATGCTTGTGTCCTTATTATGATTTCGACCATTTTGTTAGATTACTAATGTATACACAAATTGTTTCTGTTGGTTTCTTTGATGATTGTACAGATCTGACACACTGAAAAGGAACATGCCGATGAGAATATAATTTTAGAGGCCTTGTGATAATTTTTGACTGATAAAGGACAAGATACTACACTGTCCCTCGGATCCGGAACTAAATATATTTATGAGGCGATGACAAAAGCCAAAGAAAAATAAAAGACGAGAATGTGAATATTCGTGCTTCGGAAGACAGCACGGTTGGCCGCCGGAGTTACAACCAAGTCGGTGTTCGCATTCTAATGTCTTATTGCTATACAGCATACACCATCCGAGCCTCCAAAAATATTTTTAAAATCATTTTCAAAAAATAATTTTTTAAAACATTTTCTAAAATAATTTTCCAAAAAAATATTTCAAATCATATTCAAAAGGAAGAAACAATTTTCTAAAATATTTTTAAATAAAAAATCATTTCAAAAAAAAAACTTTAATAACTTATTTCTACATCATATTAGCTTACTAACATTTCTTCTTTGTCTGCGAGGTACTTTACTCGAAAGTTGCTTTTCTAAGATGATGCTCGGGTTGGCTTGATATTCTCGTCAAAATATTTGCATTGTACTTCCCATTTTTGGATGTATCCAACGTAAAATATAGTAAAGTAGTAGATAGATGTGTTTGCTTGCTTGCTTTGATATTACCTATTTGCTAAACGCTTAGGAATTGCATCTAGTTAATAATCAGATTAACTCATAATGTTGTATGTTAAGCGAATTCACAAAGTTTTGTTTCACGAACTAAAAGCCAACCCGTCGTGATGGCACCTAACCCAACCCGCTAGGTTAGACAAATAAAAATAAAATACAATATAGTGATAATGATAAGAGTCAAAAATAAAATAGCTGAATTTTTATACAACTTTCTAAGGACTGATAGTACAAGTCATGAGCCCTAAGACTTAGATTTTTACAAAACTGAATTAAAATAATTACAACATTCGTTTGAAATGTAAATGAACAGAATCTGAATCTAAAGCTACCAAGGACAAGTGATAGCCATAACTGGAACGTAGGTATAGCTTCAATGCCAACTCCCGCCATACACAACAACATCAACTCCAAGATCTGCACGCAAGGTGCAGAAGCATAGTATGAGTACAACCGACCCTATGTACTCAATAAGTATCCTAACTAACTTCGG